>NC_138203.1:210091058-210361058 GCF_964194415.1 Vipera berus | reverse complement strand
ATTACAGATAGTCCTCGACTTACGACCACAATTAACCCCAACATTTCTGTTGTTAAGTGACACATTTGTTGAATGAATTTTGCCTCATTTTACGATCTTTCTTGCCTCCACTGTTAAGTGAACCACTTGCAGTTGGTAAGTTAGTAACCCGGTTGTCAAGTGAATCTGGCTTTGACTTTGTTTGTCAGATCGCAAAAGGTGATCACATGATCTTGGGACAAAGCAACAATCCTAAATATGAACCAGTTGCCAAACATCTGAATTTTGATCACATGATAGTAAGCAGTGTTGACTAATACAGGGGTCCCCAACCCCCGGTCCATGGACCAATACTGGTTGCATGCCAGCAACCAGTCTGCACAAACAAGCAAATTCCCACCTGTGGGATGCAGACAGCACACAAAACCACGCACCCTCCAGTCCATGGAAAAACCTCTCTCCATGGAACTGGTCCCTGGTGCCCAAAAGGTTGGGAACCTCTGAACTGATAACTCTTGTTAAACCTGGCCCCATGAATGCATTTAATCTTTTTTTAAAGCCATCCAAGTTAGTGGCTACCCACATTCTTCGTAGCAATTAATTCCATAGGTTGCACTGTGTGAAAAATGTCACTGTGTGAATTAAACAGCTTCTTTGGGTAATTGTTAGACTAATGTTATTGTACACACAAAAAAACCTTCCCCTTCTATGCTGTCTCCACATCATGCAAGTTTTATACACCTTGATTAAATCCCTGAACAGCTGACTTCTAAGATTTTTTTTTTTAAAAAAACCTCGTCTTTTTTTGTAAAGAAGATATTTGTATTCTCTGAATACTTTGGTTGCTCTACTTTTCCAGGTCTATTCTATTCTTTTTTCAAATGCAGCAATCGGAATAATACAGAGTTCCAGATGTGGAAGTAGCAATGATTTATATAAGATCAATTTTATTTTCAATCTCTTTCTTAATGTCCTCTACCGTGGAATTTAGCTTTTTCATAGCTGCATGAAATGAAATTGACATCTTAATTGAGCTAATCTTCACTGTGGTCTCAGACTTCATTCATCTGCTTAACCCTGCACTCCTTATCAAGATCATTTATGAATAAGTTAAAAAGCACAAATCCTAACACAAATCCTTGAAAGACCACTTCTTACTTCCCTCCATTAAAAAAACCATAAGTTTGCTTTCTGTTTTCTAATCAATTAGTAAGCTACAAAAAGATATTCTTCTATCTCATAAATACCTCTATCTTATGCTTACTGAAGAGCTGTTTAGCAGTGGACCATCACCAAAAGTTCTTTGAAAATCCAAATATGCAATATTACCTTCTTCTTACAAGTTTTATTGTTTTTTTTAATATTTACATATACATGTATTTGTGAAGCAATATGGTGGTTGGGTAATCAAAAGTAACAAATAACAAGTTGTTTGTAAATAGTTCAGGTTGCATCAATAAAGATTCCCTCTCTGATTCCCTTAGTTTTCACATAGTCAAAGTAATCAAGTTAATACATTTCTAGTTGTGACCTACTCAATTAACAAAATTTTCAGTATAATTTCACTAATACATATCAAAATCCTGTTTTTAAGTTTTACTTAATTGCAATAAAATACTCTAAAGTAGCCTATAATATACAGAAAAAAGCTTAATTTTGGGGTAACCCACAATTCCCTATTTCAATAAAGAATAATTCTCTTGTCTACAAAACTTACATTGTTTATTACAAAACATTCTTATGATTTACCAGAAAAGTCTAGTTTTCATCTTAACAAATCACCAATTATTAGAAAAATGTTTTTTGTCTTAACCGTTCAACAATTATTAAAATACTATCTTTTGTTATAAGATTCTAAATTCTATAATATAGTTCGAAATTTTATTCTAAAAGCTTAATTTTGTTTTCCTTTAAAGATCTAAAACCTGCAATTAGTGCAGGTTCGCATCCCACCAGGCTCAAGGTTGACTCAGCCTTCCATCCTTCCGAGGTAGGTAAAATGAGGACCCAGATTGTTGGGGGCAATTAAGCTGACTTTGTAATAATGCCGCTTGGGGTGTGTGTGAAAGCCCTAATAAGCAGGCATATACATAGAATGAAGGCTACTGCTAAGCTTGTAAGCCACCCTGAGTCTTCGGAAAAGGGCGGGATATAAATGGAATTAAAATAAATAAAATAAATAAAATATATATATATTTGTAGATTTTCATGGGTACAGGTATGTAGGTCTTGGCATATTCGGGCCTTTTCCCATGTAAGATTGATAGTGTCTTGGCAACGTTTCGACAAGGTCCCACTCGTCATCTTCAGGTTTGTGTCTTCGGCTTCATGCTTGTGTGAGCAAAGTGTGATTGGAGCTGCCGTCTCTCTATAAATATTGGTGGGGGGGGTGCTGGCTTTCTTGCTGTAAGTGGGTAGGTTGGCTGTGTTGTTACATGTTGATTGGTTGATGGGGTTATTGTTTGTGGAATAGTCGGCTGTTTTGTAACATCCTGTATGGCTGAGGTGTTGGCTGTGTGCCCATTAGTCTTTTGTGTTGCAACGACCTGGATAATGGGCTGTGTGATGACATCCTGAGCTCTAGTGTAGTGATATCCTGAGTTTTGTGCTGCAACATCCTGGGTGGTTGGCTGTGTTGTGACACCAATATATTTTTTTTTACCTCCGGAGAGGATGGCCGCGGTCCGCGGCTGAGCTAGAGAATGCGGGAGGGTGAGTTCTGGCTGGCTGAGCCCTGAGGAGGCTGTTGCTTGCTGCACGGCCTCGGCTGGGCACCGGGAGTTCCCGGTGCCGTAACAACTTGCCGAGGCTGCGGGAGATGTTGGTGTGCCGGTCCAGGTGCACCGGGCCTGACCCGCGGCGGCGGCGGCAACGTTTCTGAGGCCGCCGAAGATGAGTCGGGCGGCGAGGAACCTGGGCCTAAAGTGGCCGGGCTGTTCCGAGCGACGGGGCACCTGGGGCCTGCGGTGGAGTGCCTGGGAATGCCTTTTGAGCCCGTTCGGCATTTTTTTACTGGGCGGCGAGGCTTTTCCATGGCAGCTGGAATGCTTCGGCGAGGCTTTTCGGCCTATGAGGACTGTAACGACATCTTATGGGGCCCGCTCGAGGTGCTATCCGGGCGGCGAGACGCACAGGGCTTGTGGCGGCCAGGACGATCTTCTCGTGGCCATTTGTGACCCGGGTCGGTTGGTGGACTTTCCCCTCCAGTGGAAGTTCCGCGGGGGTGGAGACATGCCAACCAAGGGGCCACGAGCTTTCCCTCCACTGTGAAGGCCCTTTGGGGCTGCTTGTTGGAGGATGGAGGCTGCCAGCGATACTGCCCGAAGAAGACCATGGTGAGACCATCCATTTCCCTGGATGATATTTAAACTCTGTGGCTAGCTACAGCCTTTTGGTCGTGAATCCAACTGGAGATGGGGATGCATGACTGGTCTGAACTTTATTGCTACCATTTTCCATCCAGGGTGGCTTTGGAGGTGTTGGCAGTGGGGCCTAACGATGTTTGGCGGCAGGAGGGCCCGGCTGTGGTTGGCCGGACCTGGAACCTGAAGCCAGAGACTTGACTATATCTACTCATTATTAGAACCATGATGCCTCCACCGACAAATGGACTATTACTACCTCCCAGTCATTGGACTTTTCTTCTCCCTCTCTGCGACCTGTTCGGAACTGGATGGTGACATTCCCTGATGCCAGAAGATCTTTTTGTCACTGTGAGAGGGTGACTTTGCTCGGGAGTCACTATCCAGCCCTGTAATTTTATCATCAATGGCTGTTGTATTGATTTTAGCCGATTCGTCCCCTCCTGCTTATAGCTTATTTTATTCTTTCCATCCTATTGATGATCTATTCCGCGGGCACTTTGCTTGCCCTGAGAGATTCCCCCCTCTCTCAGGTGTGGCCCTCTGGTTTGTGCCGCCGATTCCTTAATGACGGATCCTGGGATCCCGAGAAGTGGCATGGCACAAAGACGAGGCTTAGGGATTTTTTATGTAAACTTTTTAACGGGTTAGGGAGGGGGGAGGGATGTAAGTTCCAGCAGAAAGTTGGGGGGACTGTGCTGGATCTTTCCCAATCCAGGTTGGTAAATGGTCGCCGCGGTGGGGGGGAGGGTCCTGGGGCCCGAGGGGATGGGGTGGGGACATTGATCCCCACGGTGATTGGGAATGGTGGCAGACGGATGAACAGAGGGCCATATCGAAATCTGGGATCGCGCCCCTGCTATCTTCGAGCGGTGGCGCGCTCCGACCCTCTGACCTCATCCTGCTTTTCCGGGGGTGGGGGAGGACAGGTGCCTGAGCTCAGGCTGGTTTATTTGAATGCCAGGTCTGTGGTGAATAAGGCTTCCCTCATTCGGGATTTGATTGAGGAGGAAGGCGCAGACCTGGCATGCATCACTGAAACCTGGTTGGGCCCGGAGGGAGGAGTCCCTCTGATTGAGTTATGCCCACCAGGTTTCCGTGTGCTTCACCAGCCTCGGGCTCAGGGTAGGGGCGGGGGGGGGTGGCAGTTGTTATTAAGGAGGCCCTTTGTCCGCGGGAGACCACTGCCCCGCAGATTGGCGGATGTGAGTCCCTTCTCCTGAGGTGGGGTCCTGGGGGTCAGTTGGGTCTGTTGCTCACGTACCTTTCTCCCAGCTGCGTGGCAACAGCCCTGCCCGGGCTACTCGACGCCCTCTCAGGGTTGGTGGTTGAGCTTCCCAGGCTTATGGTTCTGGGAGATTTTAACCTGCCTTCCCTGGGTGGTGCGTCGGGGGTGGCCCGAGAGTTCATGGCTTCCATGATAGCCATGGACCTGACCCAGATTATTCAGAGTCCGACTCCCGAGGGGGGAAACACGCCCGACCTCATTTTCATCTCTGGGCAGTGGTTTAATGGTCTGGGTGGGGTTACCCCAACATCTCAACCCCTTTCATGGACAGACCATTATCTCCTGTGGCTGAGCCTCCGTCATGCCACTCCCCGCTGCTGGGAGGCGGAACCGACCAGGTGGTTCCGCCCCAGGCGCCTGATGGACCCAGATAGGTTCCAGACGGCGCTTGGATCTATTCCTTCCTCCCTCTCCCACAGCCCGGTCGAGACCTTAGTTGATGCCTGGCAACGGGCGGCTTCGGAGGCTCTCGACCGTGTTGTGCCTTTGTGGCCTCTGACCCGGCGTAGATCCCTGCTCGCTCCTTGGTTTTCCGTGGACCTGCAGGAGATGAAGCGCCGGAGAAGGGGCCTAGAGAGTATTTGGAGGTCCACTCGGTCCGAGTCTGACTGGACACAGTTAAGATCCTTTTCTAGATCTTATCTTGTGGCAATGGAGGTGGCGAAGCGTGCTCACTTCGCCACCCTCATTGCATCCGCAGATAACCGCCCGGCCGCCCTGTTTAGGGTGACCCGTTCCCTTTTAAATCAGGGGACGGGAGAGGACCCCTTGCAGGGATGGGCCGAGGAGTTTAGTGAGTATCTGGTGGATAAAATCCCTCAGATTCGGGCTGGCTTGGACTCTGACTGGGCAGTATCTGACGAGGGGGAAACGATGGGTTTGGCCGATAATATCTGGGAAGAGTTTGATCCTGTGACTCCGGATGAAGTGGACAGGATCATGGGGAAATTAAGTGCCGCCACGTGTTTGTTGGACCCGTGTCCCTCCTGGCTGGTTTATGCGGCCCGGGAGGTTGCACGAGGCTGGCTCCTGGCAGTTATAAATGCTTCCTTGAGTGAGGGGTGCTTCCCTGCCGCCTTGAAGGAGGCGGTGGTAAGGCCCCTCCTCAAGAAACCTACCTTGGATCCAGCTATTTTAAACAACTTTCGTCCTGTCTCCAACCTTCGCTTTCTTGCGAAGGTTGTTGAGAGCGTGGTGGCACGGCAGCTCCCTTTGGTCCTGGAGGAAACTGAGTATCTAGATCCATACCAATCGGGTTTCAGGCCCGGGTACAGCACAGAGACGGCATTGGTCGCACTGGTGGATGATCTCTGGCGGGCCCGAGACAGGGGTTATTCCTCTGTCTTGGTCCTTTTAGATCTCTCAGCGGCTTTTGATACCATCAAACATGGTATCTTGCTGCGACGTCTTGCGGGGTTGGGAGTGGGAGGCACCGTTTTACGGTGGTTCTCCTCCTACCTCTCGGGCCGCTCGCAGACGGTGTTGACAGGAGGGCAGAGGTCAACCCCTAGGCCCCTTAATTGTGGGGTGCCTCAGGGGTCGGTGCTCTCGCCCCTCCTGTTCAACATCTACAGTATATGAAGCCGCTGGGTGAGATCATCCGTGGTTTTGGGGTGAGGTATCATCAATATGCCGATGATACCCAGCTCTTTATCTCCACCCCGAACCAAGCCAGTGATGCCCTTGACGTGATGTCCCGTTGCCTGGAAGCGGTACGGATTTGGATGGGGAAGAACAGGCTCCAGCTCAACCCGGCCAAGACTGAGTGGCTTTACGTACCGGCATCTTGACTTGTCCAAGAGGTTCCATCTTTGGTTATGGGAGGAGAGGTGTTGCCTCCCGTTGATAGGGCACGCAATTTAGGCGTCCTCCTGGACTCACGACTCAGTTTTGAAGATCATATTGGAGTCATGGCCAGGGGGGCATTTGCCCAGGTTTGCCTGGTGCACCAGTTGCGCCCCTATCTGGACCGAGATGCCCTACGTACGGTCACTCATGCACTCGTTACCTCTCGGATAGATTACTGCAATGCTCTCTACATGGGGCTGCCCTTAAAGACCACCCGGAGGCTTCAGCTGGTGCAGAATGCGGCCGCGCGGGTAGTGATGGGAGCATCCCGATACTCCCATATTACACCCCTCCTGCGTGAGCTGCATTGGTTACCAGTTGTCTTCCGGGCGAGATTTAAGGTGCTGGTACTTACCTTTAAGGCCCTACATGGCTTAGGCCCGGGATACTTGCAGGACCGTCTGCTACCGGGGACGACTTCCCATCGCCCAGTGCGCTCACACAGAGAGGGCCTCCTCAGGGTGCCGTCGGCCAGACAATGTCGGCTGGCGACCCCCAGGGGGAGGGCCTTCTCTGTGGGAGCACCAGGCCTCTGGAACCAACTTCCCCTTAAGCTTCGGATGGCCCCGGACCTCCGGTCCTTTCGCCGCGACCTCAAAACTTTTCTCTTCCATCAGGCTGACCTGGATTGATGATGGGTTTTTAAATATGTTTTAATTTTTAACTGTAGTTAATTTATTTTGGGGCTGTTATTTAATTCTTTTTTAATTTTTGTATTGTTGTTTTTATTGTTGTAAGCCGCCCTGAGTCCTGCGGGAGATAGGGCGGCATATAAGTCCCAATAATAAATAAATAAATAAATAAATAAATAAATAAATATTTATAGAGAGACGGCAGCTACAATCACGCTTTGCTCGCAGAAGCACGAAGCCAAAGATAGAAGCCTGAAGATGACGAGTGGGACCTCATCGAAACGTTGCCAAGACACTATCAATCTTACATGGGAAAAGACCCGAATACGCCAAGACCTACACACACACACACACACACACACATATATACATACAGTATATATTTGTGTAAATTGCTAACAAAGAATTAAGGGAGACTGATATGCATTTCAAACTTATTAGTTTTCATCAGTCAGCCATACCCTTCTGAGATTCGAACCTGGGCTGATTACACATTAGGCAGTTATTTTCACCTCTAAGCCACAGGATATATATAAACCTCAGAAAACACACACACACACACACACACACACACACACACACACACACACACACATATATATATATATATATATATATATATATATATATAAAGGGACGCGGTGGTCGGCAGTTTGGCGGGTATAACAGAGTGAGCACCTGTTACTCTTCCCAGCTTCTGCCAACCTAGCAGTTCGAAAGCACATAAAAATGCAAGTAGAAAAATAGGGACCACTACGGTGGGAAGGTAACAGCGTTCCGTGCACCTTTGGCATCTAGTCATGCTGGCCACATGACCATGGAGACGTCCTCGGACAAGCGCTGGCTCTTCGGCTTTGAAACGGAGATGAGCACCGGCCCCTAGAGTTGGAAACGACTAGCATGCATGTGCGGGGGAACCTTTACCTTTATATATATGCCAATCAGGCTTTACCTTTATATATATGCCAATCATTGGCTTATATATGTGCCAATCAGGCTTCCATGTTAGTGCCTTTGAATTTTTAAATTTCTTCTCCCTTTCTTCCTCCACCTCTTATTTGAATCCGAGGAGACCATCCAAATGACAGTTTTGCCAAGCTGGTTTCCCGTTTATAATCATTGAAATATTGCTTTAATAGCTCAGTTTTTGATGTTTGATGTAATATAATTGTCATTAATTCAGTCTGATCTTTTTCTTCTTCCATTTCCATCTGGGTTAGGTAGAAAGTAGTAGCTAATGTTGTTATTGTTTGATTAGCTGAATCCTCAACATAGTGTATTTGAAGGCCTTTGATATCTTCACTCTTAATGTTGCTTTCTTCGGGTATTGTTTTTTTAGTTGTATGTTTTGTAGTTGAAGTTGGAGTTTGGACTTCAAGGTTTTCTGTAGGCTGTGTTTGTTGCTCTTTGAAGTCTCTTATTTTGATGTTAATTTCTACTTCTATTTGTTTTTGAATTGTCAGTTCATCATTTAAAGTCAAAGTTTGGTTTAGTGGCTTTAAGTTGTCAGGTTTATCATGCAATTTGGTTTTAATTTGCTCAGTTATAGCCAAGATTGTGTCCAATATCAATTTGTAGTTAAGTGGTGGGATATAGTCATCCATTTCGTTAGTGTTTACAGCTAAGTCTTCCATGGAGGCTATTTTAATAAGAGTCAATAATTTTCCACCTCCAATGCTCCTAAAAGTTGTTTTCAGTGCCAGGTGTTCCCACACTTATCTTTGAAGATAGTATCAAGGACAGCTCTGTTATTCAGTCAGTTCTCACAATAAGCAAAAGATTTACTTGCAATTCCAGGTTTAGCCACAAGATGTCATCAATAGCATATAGAATAAGTTGTAAAGTTCTTTCCCCCCCAATTAATATAAAGCTTTTGTATAATTAGTCCATTCTTTTTTCCTTAATTCACATCTTAAACAGAAAATAGGGTAGTAGATCCCCACAAAATAGGAGCTTTTTAATGAGTAGAAATAAGATTACTTAATTTCTTTGCTTAATCAGATGATTTTTTTCCTTCCACACTTTAAGGCTTAAAATGTTATTCCCCAAGTATACAAATGCCGTTGTTTAAAAAAAAGGGGGAGAAAATATTCATAAAAGTCCCACAGACAGGCAGTTAGGGGGATAAGAAAGGTAAGGTCTCACCCAGGTCCTCCAGATTGCTTCATTGTGCTAGATGGTGCTTTTGGCTTTCAGCAGGGAACGGCTTAATGATCGGCCATCTTGATGGCCAGTCTCTTCTTCTTCGGGCCAAAAGGAGCTGCTCTGGATTCAAGCGGAGGGCTTCTGCCCTTCCACGATCACAGGATGGCCTCCTTGTGGTGGTCGCTCCTCCAGGGCGACTTTCGACCCTTTTCAGGGTCCTCCAATGAAGAAGGATCGGATGGCAGGGAGAGAGCTCTTCCTGTACATACAAAAGCGCCGTGCACGCAAACCGGAAGCCTAAATATGCAATATTTCCTTCATCCACATACCTGCTGACACTCAGAAAAATAGAAAATTGATAAGACAGAATTCATAATTGTAGTATCCATGCTGGTTTTTCTTCCTGTAAATTTTGTTCTTTTAGCTACTTAGGCTTTTTTTTTAACCACTGTTTTCACCAAGTCCCTTAGAATAGAAATTAAGCTGATCAACCTATAATTTCCTAGATCTGTCTTGGATTTAAAAAAAACAAATGGTATTCTAGTCTTCTGGTACTGAGCCAAATTTGAGGGGCAAATTACAACTCTTTTCCTAAGAATTCAGCAATTTCATGTTAGAGTCCTTTAAAAACTCTTGGTGGATGTATTAGGAGCCTGTGATTTATTAGTGTGTCATCTTTCAAGATGTGTCAGAGCAAAGGAGGACCCCAACCTTTCTGGCACCAGGGACCAGTTTAAGAAAAAAAGTTGTCTTCCACGAACATGTGTGGTTGTGGTTTTACATACAACTTTGATCCCACACATGTGCAGATGAAGCTTGCTCGCCCACTACTTGTGGGGCCTGGTTCCTAACAGGCTATGGACTGGTATCAGTCTGCAGCCTGGAGATTGGAGACCCCTTTCTTAGATTATCTTTTTTTGTTTTCTCAATTGCTTTGTTTTTGGATTTTTCCTTGAGAAAGTCAGTGCAGACTCAGGTATCTTCCTATATACTCAATTGTAAAAAAAAAATAGATGCAAAGAATTCATCCTGTTTCTCTGCAACTGTCAGACTTCTTTTGAAAAAATTAGGCTAGAAGCAGGCAGGAAAGGAGAGAAAGTTCTATTAAGTAGGCTGATTGCAGAGCAGCCAATGAAGCCATTACAAAAGAGTTCTAGCTATTGCTAGCTATCAAATGCAAGTCCTGTTTATAAAGACATCAAGGTTTTATTGGGCCTGTTCACCTGCATATATGCTGTGACAGACTTGAAACTCTGTGTGTGTGTGTGTGTGTGTGAGAGAGAGAGAGAGAGAGAGAGAGAGAGAGACAGACAGACAGACAGACAGACAGAGAGACAGACAGACAGACAGACAGAGTGTATGTGTGTGTGAGAGTGAAGTATAGTTTCCACTTGTTCCATGTTTTTATAACAGATTGGTCCATTTTCAGGCTGCTTGCTTCTGTCTTGGTGCAGAATATACAATCTGTATATGGTATTGGATAATTTATTTTACTTCCTTGTTACCAACAACCCAACAGCATCCTGAGCGGATTGCTTCCTTTAACTACCCAAAGTCACTAAGAGTCTGGGAGCATATACATTTAATAAATTATTATTATTATTAAGTAGTATGCTTTGCCCCACACACACATTGTATTATTTTTTAAAAATTCCTTATTGTCACCCTTCCTTTTTTTGTTAGAGTTTATGTTCTTTTTTATTCCTCTCATTAAGACAGCCTTCCTATTTTGTGAAGGATGCCTTTTAAATCTTTAAAGCTGCTTGGACACCTTTAGAAACAGGCAAGTTGATTCTTTCTTATATTGTAAAATACAGTCTAATTGGGCCTTTGTCTTCAAAGTTTTTAGTTTTTTTAAGTAAAATATTTATTTCTTTTAATTTTCAATTTGGGCAGCAGACAACAATATATTGGAAAATCAATTTTATTCTAGCAATAGGAAACAAACAGCTGAAGTTGGGAAAAGAACCAAAGAAAGATCACAGATGGGGATCAAACTCTTAGTCCCCAGGCTTTTTTTTCAAAACATGTTGTCCTTACAATTGTCCCCCTGCTTCTGCATTCCATATATGCATGGAAAATGTATGCATGCAAGTATAAAATGTTATCATTCAGCAGCAGCATATACCAGAATTCATTCATTGTTCCCATAAATCACAGGCTTCCCGTGAATTCATAATTCATAAATCTGTAATTCTCATAAATCTGTCTCCAATAAATTGGAGCCATTATTCTTATTAACACATACACACATACATTCTTTTCAGAGCTTATAAAAATGCAATTCATCTCTCTATAAACCTATTACTAGAATTTTATCAGTAGCTTTTTCAAGAAAGGAAATTGATCATATTTATTACACTATGCATTTTTTTCAATCCCTAAATTACCAAGGAATTTTCACTTATCTGTTAGAAGTAAAAAAAAAAGATAAATTCTCCACTATATAATTAAGCATTAATTCCTTTGAAAATGTGTAATAGTCCACACTCTGGAACATATTCTACTGTTTGCTTAGTTATAATCCTTGCTTCTTTCAGTATTTTCTTCCACAAAGGTACAACTTTTTCACATATTTGTTACATATATTAAAAATGTTCCATTCTGTTAACAACCCCTCGAATATTTTGCATTATACTAATTGGAGTTAACCGCCACTGCTGTTCTCTTTTCCACCACAGCTCTTGCCTAGAAGTTGATAAACAGCCTCCTGATTTCCACTTATTGTTTACTGTTTCATGGTATGAGACTGCAGTGGCTCATGTGGTTGGGACACTGAGTCAGAAGACCATGGAGAAGTTGGCAGCTTGGCAGTTCAAAAGCTGGGAGTGTGAACTCCTGTCAATTTGTCCCAGCTTCTGCCAACATAGCAGTTCGAAAACATGCAAATGCAAGTAGATAAATAAATACCACTTCAGTGGGAAAATACTGGGGACATGAAAGGAGCCCCTTCGGGCATCCTCTGGGCAATGGTGATGTCACTGGCTAATCCTTTCAACTTGGAAGTGCCTTGGTAGATGCTTCTGACACAAATGTATTAGTACCATTTCATAGGACTTATTTGTTTCCATATATACAGGGAGATCTTACATTTTTCAATAATAACAAACATGCACAGACATATATTTGAGATTGTTCCTTTAGGCTGTGCGGAGTATCTAAATATTAACTTTTCAAAATCTAAAAACAGTAAGATTTTGACAGGCTTACATCTTTTTTATCTTATCCTACAAAGACTGTCATAACTCCATGATGTCAACTTGGGCAATTCCATATTGCTCATTAATTCCTGGAGATATCATTAAGGATATTTGGATGGAGGGGGAGATATCTTCTATCAATGCTGGATATTGATTTCTCCAAGCCTGAAACATAGCTTTTGTAATCATATTATCTAGATTAACTTTTTAAAATAAGTTCCTTAGGAAGAAAAAGCAGAATCTCTAATTTGTCTTATAGATTTATCTATTCCTTGTATATATTCTATGTGTATCCCCCTATTTTATGGAATCTTCCCACATAAATGGAGTAATATATCCCAAATTTGCTATTTGGTAATATAAAATCCCGAGGGCCACATAGCAGAGTGAGCGCCTGTTACTCGTCCCAGCTTCTGCCAACCTAGCAGTTCGAAAGCACCTAAAAATGCAAGTAGAAAAATAGGGACCACTACGGTGGGAAGGTAACAGTGCTCTGTGTGCCTTTGGCGTCTAGTCATGCCAGCCACATGACCACAGAGACGTCCTCGGACAAGCGCTGGTTCTTTGGCTTTGAAACAGAGATGAGCACCGGCCCCTAGAGTTGGAAACGACTAGCACGCATGTGCGGGGGAACCTTTACCTTTACCTAATATAAAAATGTATTTATTTACTAGATTGATTTGCCACCCATCTTGCATTTCAGGTGACTCTGGATTCCCTCATCCTGTTTCTGACTCTAATATAGAATATTTCTATTAACTCTTATTTTTTTAGAATTAAAATAAAAGGTGTTAATTTTTCTTTGCCATAGCATGCATATTTTATCACAAAACTATCTCTCACTTATTTTGGCCATGTCCTATGGGGGAATTCACTGGAGAAAGCAATTATGTTTGAAGGAGTTAGTGGTCAAAGGATATATGTATGCTACATTCTACCTCTATGCCCTTCATTTCTGAATGTAATACATTTGATACATATAATATTCTTTTTAATCCTGATCATTTGGCTTATATATTTGCTTCTTATCATTGCCTTCAGGGTGACCTATCTTGCTCTTAACAATGTTTGCTTCTCAGCATTTTTGTTTCTTTTTGTTTTTTTAATGTCAAAACCTGAGCTTAATGTTGTTTCACTTGGCTGGAGTTCAAATGAGAAAATGGGATGCTTCCATTTCAGGAACACTCCAAAATCAATGGAGCATGACCTGAAATATTCATTGGAACAATTTCTGTTTGCTGCAGTTGAATAAAAAAAATGTTTTTTGAAGCTGAAATACAGATCAGCCTTGAATGAGACTGATGCCTACCTGAGTAATATGTAAATCCTTTCATTAAGGTTTTAATGAAAGCTGCCCAAATATCAATAAATTTTACAGCTTTTCAAATACTTATATTTTCAAATACTTCTACTTTTATGAAAAACTATATGCATGCATTGCTATTCAAATATTCCTTTAGAATCTAATTTTTCCTGCCAAATTTAGTCAAATCTTTAAGGACTTTCAGCATGCATTCAATTTAATTCTGGTTTGGTGCATTTATAGAAATCAGTGTTACAATTTTATTCTAAGACTTCTCTTCAATAAAAATAAATTTCTTTTCTCTATTTTACAGAATTTTCTCTATCTTTGTTTATGTTAGCCTTGAATAAAATGGTTAGAATTTTTTTTATTGAAAAGTTTTAAAAATACATTTTTGAATACAAAAAAGGAAAAGAAAACCCTCCTCCCCCCCTCTCCCCAACCCCACCCTCCCCTCCCCTCCCCCTCCCCGACTTCCCAGAGCTGAATACAGGGTATAAGAATACAAACAAACATAATCTAAAATATGCTAACAACAATAAAACATTAAAGTCTATCGCACTTTAACTCTCCATCGTCAGAATAATAATAAAATAACTACTAACTAGTTATACATCATATAGCTCCACTACTTATTCAAATGCTAAATGAAACTTTTTAGTCCCATATTTATTCTGGATATAATCAATCCATCTCCTCCATTCCACAATATATCTCTGTTGCGATTGGTCTTTCAAATACGCTGAGATCTTCGCCATTTCCGCCAAGTTAGAAACTTTTAAAGTAGTCTAACTGGACTACTGTAATGCTCTTTACATGGGGCTTCCCTTGAAGACCACTCGGAGGCTCCAACTGGTACAGAATGCGGCCGCGAGAGTTGTCTTGGGAGTTTCCCGGTACTCCCACGTTACACCTTTGCTCCGCGAGCTGCATTGGTTACCAGTTGTCTTCCGGGTGAGATTCAAGGTTCTGGTAATGGTCTTTAAGTCCCTACATGGCATGGGTCCGGAGTACCTCGGGGACCACCTGCTGCCGGCGTCAACTTCCCTCCGCCCTGTGCGTTCCCACAGAGAGGGCCTCCTCAGGGTGCCCCCGGTCAGAGAATGTCGGCTGGTGGCCCCCAGGGGGAGGGCCTTCTCTGTGGGCACTCCAGCTTTATGGAACCAACTGCCGGTTGAGCTCCGGACGGCACCGGACCTTCGCTCTTTCCGACGCGGTCTGAAGACCCATTTATTTGAACAAGCTGGCCTGGCCTGATGGGGGAAGTTAGGGTTTTTTAATTGGGTTTTATATTGTTACTGTTTTATCTGGGCAATTATTTAATTCGTTTTTAATTTTTGTATCCTCTATTTATATGTGCCCTGTTCACCGCCCTGAGTCCCTCAGGAGAAGGGCGGTATACAAATTTAATAAATACTAAATACTAATACTAAAGTCCACTCTTCTATAGTCGGCAGTTCCTCCTTCTTCCAATATTGCGCTACTAAAAGTCTCGCTGCCGTAATTAAATTCAACATCAACTTAATATCTATAACAGTAGTATCTGTAATAATACCCAATAAAAACAATTGCGGAGAAAACTTTATCCTTTTCTTAAATATCTTTTGCATATTCCACCAAAATTTTAATCCAAAAAGCTTTAACCTTTTTACAAGTCCACCATATATGAAAATACATTGCATCCTCACAACCACACCTCCAACATTTGGGCTGGCAGTTTGGATACATACTTGCTAATTTTTTAGGATCTAAATGCCATCTATAAAACATTTTATAAAAATTCTCTCTTAAATTTTGGGCCTGTGTGAATTTCACATTTCTAACCCAGATCTTTTCCCAAGTATCCATTGTTATAACTTCTTGAAAATTCTGAGCCCACTTTATCATACAGTCTTTGACAAGTTCCGTTTCTGAATCGATTTCTATCAATGCATTATATATCCTTTTTATATGTGCTTGACCTTGATCTCTGATTTGCTTTACCAAGTTTTCATCAGTCATCGAAAAACCAGTTTTCTGATCCTCTTTCCATCTAGCCTGTAATTGCCCATACTGTACTGAAACCAGGTTTGTACAATCTTTTCTTCTTTTAAAATATTATATGGCTTTAATTGCCATACATTCCTTTCTAAACTTAAGATTTCCTTATATGTAGTCTCATCATGTTTAAATCCCACATTTATATTTTCTATTGCATGTTTAGGTATTGCTCGGGGGTCGCATAATTTATAGAAATCAGTGTTACAATTTTATTCTAAGACTTCTCTTCAATAAAAATAAATTTCTTTTCTCTATTTTACAGAATTTTCTCTATCTTTGTTTACGTTAGCCTTGAATAAAATGGTTAGAATTTTTGACTTACCAGTGCTTTCTGCAAAAAATTATCTTCCAAACTATTTGTTCTTGGTCCTTTCTAATTTATACGTTTCCTGTAATATAATCACAGAGGGATTGAAAGATCTTAAACAAATGTTGTCTTTTTTTATGTTGACCACAGGTTCAAAGAAGCAAACATCTGTTCTGCATCGATTTCATATTATGCTTTTTTTGTTCCTATTTTGCTTACCAATAAATATTTTATTTTCATTTATTTCTTAGATTTTATCTAGATTTTTTTAAAATCCAGTCTTTATTATTTTTATAGATAACTCAAGGCAGTGAACATACCTAATACTCCTTTGTCCTCAATAATAATCCTGTGAGGTGGGTTGGGCTGAAAGACAGTGATTGGGCCAAAGTCACCCAGTTGGGTTTTATGCTTAAAGTAGGACTAGAATTCACAGTCTTCTAGTTTCTAGCCCAACACCTTAACCATTACACCACATTTACACTTTTAATAAAATATGTTATTTGGAAAAAGCATTACTAAATCTTTTGAGATCTAGCTTTCATGCCTAAGGTGGGACTAGAACTCATAGTATCTTTGATTCTAGCCAAATCTGTCATATAAGCATATAGATTTCCAGTTAAATAGAAAATATAGGAAATATTTCTGATTATCTATCCTTTTTCAAAACACTATTCCTTCTCTATTCTTATCTCATCTTCCAAACCCATCTCTCTACCCTGCCCTACCTTCCTTATGCAATATGTGAATAACTGTTTTTTAATTTATTTTCATTTCTTTAAGTAATATGGCTGCCCAACTCAAACATTGCGATTCTGGGCAGCATACAGTAGATCCAATACAAAACAAAAAAAACAAACATTTCAATTTAAATCCAATCACCATTAACAGAAAATCAGAGACCTATATTTGTATCTACTTCTGGATAGGAACTCCAATCATCCTGGCCTTAAAGTCCAAGAAAAAATGAAGCCCAACCAGTTTGGAGCCAATCATACTTTGGGACTGGGGAGATCATTCCAGATTGTTTTAGGAGATTAAATAAATCCTCTATTTTGTCTAAAAGGAGAGATGCTATGTTGAGCTCAAGTCTCCTCACTCCCTAGCCAATTGTGCCTCTCTATTACCTTCTACAAAATATTTCTCTTTATTTTTTTCTTTCATATTTCCCAACTAACATTGAACACTTATTCTGTAACACTGAATCTTCTTATATTTCCCCAGCTACAAAATGTTCTTTTATCTTATTATCTTTTGGAGAATTACAAAATACAGGATTTTAGAAGTCCAAGGTTGCGTTTTATTAGTCATTCAAGCAATAATCTGGTTGTTTTTTCTTTTTCTTTTTAAATAATTCTTTGGTAAGAAGTTTAAACGCTTTCCTTCCCTGTAGTTTAACAGGGCTAGCACATTTTAAAACAGCATTGTATCTCTGTTCCATTTTATCTCTTCCAGGTCATAAGCTCTTTGCACTTTTTTGTTTCTCACATGGGGATTCACACATCTTATTACCGGTATGTCATTTTCTCTGGGTTTGAATTCGGATGAGCCTAGGGGAAAAGCCCTATAGGCACGTTGCAGAGCTTTATCTAAAAGCTGAAAGTCTAGCAACGGGCATTAATCTTGGAGATAAGTTATCCAATTAACTCAGTATTTTCTGCATTTTCTCTGATGCCTTTACATCTTAAATCATTTCTTCTATTCTGGTCCTAGACATATATCAAATCTAATGTCTGTAATTTTGAGGGGAAGTTTTCCAATATCAAGCTCATTTTTCATAGCAGCGTCAGATGCTTTACCAGCTATCTGAGTGACCTTTGATATTTGATAAGACATTCATTTCTGTTGTTTATTAATTTGTTCAGCCATATCCACCAAATCCTTTCACATCTTTTTAGCCGACTTTTAGCTTTCCTTAACTTGCTTAAGCTTACCTTTTATCGAATCAAAATCCAAACCCTTTCCAGGACCGAATATAATTTTTGAGCATCCTCTTGAGACAGGAAGTGCTGTTCTTGCTGTATTCGTTTGTCTAATGTAAGCTTTAATTCCTCTTCCTCTTTGTAAAGTTCCTTTTTAAAACATATTTTTTTATTTAACTTTGTCACTTAGCAGGATTCCAGCCAGATCTAAATGGTTAAAATTATCAAAGGAGCTGGGTCAGGAAGAGAGCAAATGTCACAGTGTGCCATTTTTATGAGAGCTACCAGTTCTCTTTGCCACCCCCTTCCTCAAATAATTGACGTATTACTACTTGGCCTTCTTTCTTTTCAGTCTTTTTCATCAGATCCAGCCTTTTGAAGAACGTTCTCCCTTTGTAGTGCTATGTTGAATCCTCTGGTGTTTCCCAGTTGCATTTGTGCTACATGAAATAACATTATGGTTCCTATTTCTGTTGGTTCAACATCACTTCCACATCACACTGATTGTCACTGTGTAGGATTAAATGTAGGGTTGCCTTTCATCTTCTTGGCTTCAACCCTAGTTGTGCTCTAGCTCAGTCATTTAAATATGTAAACTTTTGGCTTCTTTGTTGTGGCTTGAGTAAAATTGTGCTTGGACTATGTGGAGACCTCTATTATTACAACAGCTTCCTATATACACCTGCATTGACAGAAGGATGTTTTACTTGGCTTAATTGCCCTTTGATTAGCCTCTGTGATTATATTATATTACATTACTTTTCTGTTAAGAAATTATATTGGTATATTCTCAGCCATTCTATTTTTTTAAATGGTTTATGCAAACCTTCAACTACCATAATCCCCATCTTGGGAAACACTTAAATAATCCTTCACCAGGTGTTGAAATAATTTGATTCAAACTCTACTGTGTATTTCACTGTTAATCTAGTCCTTTGTGCTTCTGATTGCTAGAAAAGCTCCTGTGAATTCTAAACATCTGGAGGCAAGTGTGGGCAAATTCCTTTCTCAATCCTCATAGAAAGTAATGATGAGAAACGCTTATTCCTATGAAAGCTTCTCAGCACTGTAGCAGTTCCAGATGGCATTTGATATAAAACCCCATAGGTGGAATGTGACAGTCATCTGAACTGGATTACCTACTTTGGATATTTACGATGATTTCATTGGTAGCTGAACCAATCTAATCTCTAGCTTTGCTAACAGAAAAATAATGTGTTTGGCATTTTTTCCTTTCTCTGTTGAACATGGATGAGAAAGAAGGATCAACTCTGCAGTATGCTGCATGAAGATTAAATTTCACAACAAATGCAGAAAGGGCATTGCAGTACTCAGAAATTCTATTTGACCTTCAGAAGACTAAATGAATAGATTAAGGAAAAACAGGAATCAAGAGCTAAATTAGGACCAGAAGTCATAAAATAAATCCAAATGTCAACATAAAAAGATAACAGCATCTTTAAGGAAGACTGATTTATGTTAATTTAATTTATGCAGCTTGACTGGGGTTTGGTGAAGTTTGTATAGCTAATGTTTTTCTTGGCCCTCCTCTATTCCAGTTTTCTATTTCAACTAATTTCAAGAGTCTATTTTTTTCTTTTTGTCACAAATTTTGTATCTCAAATTTCACTTCTGACAGTCAATTCACGTATGTGTCCACTTCTGTGTCTCAGAGGCATTCCAGACTATTCCACGTCAAAATCACACGGAGCAACTGTTCTTGGATTAAATAATGGTTCTGCTCAAGCCACTTCCTCTATTCAACCATATTCTGGCCTTCAGTTCAAATGTTCTAGAACATTTGCCTAGAAACAATAATTCATCCTGAATAGTCTCTCTTCATTTCCTGATTCATTTAAATCACATCGATTTATGATTCCCCTCAGTTTTTCTATTCCATAACTATATTTCTAGTAAAACGTTTGATATGTTAGTGAGATAGTGAGATAGTTCTCAAATAGCCAAAAACATCCTTCAATCTGCTATATCTATAGCACCGCTGGAAAAATACCTTGTATAGTCATAAATCTCTGATGAAACTATTGATTTAATGAAAAAAACAATGGACAATGAAGAATACCAGAAGTTTCAATAATAAACTGGAGCAGGCTGAACTTTGCAAGACCATAAGAAAATGTACCCAAGAAGAAATGCATCAGTTTAACATGAAGCTTGTCAAAAAGGCAATTGAAGAAAACAAAGCTATTAATAGAGCAAAAGGCAAGCTTATGAATACAAGAAAGAAGGTTTTTGCATTAAAATGTGAAGATGGCTCTGTGCATAGAACAAGACAGGTAGAAATGTTAGAAATAATTGGAAATTTCTATTCAGAGCTATACAAAGATCAAGATCACTCAAAAGTAACAACACCCACAAAGAGGAAATGCCAAATATCCTACTGGAGGAATATCAAGTGCCACAAAATGGCAAAGCTTCAGAAAATGATTATGTTACAGTTAAATGGTGAAAGCTGGTGGTCACAGTTTGCACAAGATACTAGTAAAACTATAATCAAGAAGATTCAGAGAAGAAAAAAAACCTGATGCATGGTAAAATACTGAAGTGATTCTTATACACAAGAAACGGGCCCATTGTTGGAGCATTCACTGCTTCTGGAGGCAGGTTGTTCCACTGGTTAATTGTTCTAACTGTCAGGAAGTTTCTCCTCAGTTCTAGGTTGCTTCTCTCCTTGATTAATTTCCATCCATTGCTTCTTGTTCTGCCTTCAGGTACTTTGGAGAATAGCTTGACTCCCTCTTCTTTGTGGCAGCCCTGAGATATTGGAACACTGCTATCAAGTCACCCCTTGCCCTTCTCTTCATTAAACTAGACTTATCCAATTCCAGCAACCGTTCCTTATATGTTTTAGCCTCCAGTCCCCTAATCATCTTTGTTGCTCTTCTCTGTACTCTTTCCAGAGTCTCAACATCTTTTTTACATCGTGGTGACCAAAACTGGATGCAGTATTCCAAGTATGGCCTTACCAAGGCATTGTAAAGTGGTATTAACACTTCATGTGATCTTGATTCTATCCCTCTGCTAATGCAGCCTAGCACTGTGTTGGCTTTTTTGGCAGCTGCAGCACACTGCTGGCTCATATTTAAGGGATTGTCCACTAGAACTTCAAGATCCCTCTCACAGTTACTACTATTGAGCAAGGTACCACCTATACTATACCTGTACATTTGGTTTTTCTTGCCTAAATGTAGAATCTTACTTTTTTCACCATTGAAATTCATTTTGTTAGATAGCACCCAGTGTTCGAGTCTGTCCAGATCCTCCTGTATCTTAAGCCTATCTTCTGGAGTATTGGCTATTCCTGCCAGCTTGGTGTCGTCTGCAAATTTGATGAGTTCCCCATCTATCTCCTCATCCAAATCGTTGATGAAGATGTTGAAGAGCACTGGGGCCAGAATAGAGCCCTGGGGCACCCCACTACACACTTCCTTCCATGTAGATGCAATTCCATTGAGGACCACATGCTGAGTACGGACGGTCAACCAGCTATGAATCCATCTGGTGGTGATGCTGTCTAACCGACATATTTCTATCTTATCAAGTAGTAGGTTGTGATGTACTTTAAAGAACTATTGCCCAATAAGCCTTCTTTCAGTCATCTACAAGGTTTTCACCAAGATAATAGCAAACAGAATATTGAGAACATTAAATGATGCACAGCCAAAGGAGCAGGCAGGATTCAGAAGAGGCTATAGCACAATAGACCACATCTAGGTTGTTCAGCAAGTCATTGAAAGGCACAATGACTACACCATGCCTCTGTGCATAGCTTTCATTGACTACGAAAAGGCACCGTATTCCAACAAGCAGTAATTAATGCATTGCTCAACCAAGGTGTAGACATTGCTTACATACAGTAAACCTATTACAATCAATATATGAAAAACCAATGGTGACAATTTGCCTTAATGAAATTAAAGAGGACATCAACATAGAACAAAGTGTATGACAAAGCAATAGAATATCACTTATCCTTTTTGCTGCCTGCCTTGAAGATATATTCCGCAAACTAGACTGGGCAAAAGGTGGAATAAAAATCAATGACGCCTATTTAAATCATTTAAGATTTGCAGATCTTGTTAAGATTTGCAGATGGTATTGCTCTCTTCTCACAAGACCTGAAAAGCTACAAAGACACATATAAGAGCTACACAAAGCAGGAGAACTATTTGGCTTAAAAATAAACCTGAACCAGGTTATGTTTAATGAATTCATATATATATATATCTTGTTGTTGTTAGCTGTGAAGTCATGTCTGACCCATCGTGACCCCAAGGACAACGTTCCTCCAGGCCTTCCTGTCCTCTACCATCTTCTGGAGTCCATTTAAGTTCATGCCTACTGCTTCAGTGACTCCATCCAGCCACCTCATTCTCTGTCGTCCCCTTTTTCTCTTGCCCTCAATCTTTCCCAGCATTAGGCTCTTCTCCAGTGAGTCCTTTCTTCTCATTAGGTGGCCAAAGTATTTGAGTTTCAACTTCAGGATCTGGCCTTCTAAAGAGCAGTCAGGGTTGATCTCCTCTAGGACTGACCGGTTTGATCGCCTTGCAGTCCAAGGGACTCGCAGGAGTCTTCTCCAAAACCATAGTTCAAAGGCCTCAATTCTTTGGCGCTCAGCCTTTCTTATGGTCCAACTTTCACAGCCATACATTGCATCTGGGAAGACCATAGCCTTGACTATACGCACTTTTGTTGACAGGGTGATGTCTCTGCTTTTTAGTGTGCTATCTAGATTTGCCATGGCTTTCCTCCCGAGGAGCAAGCGTCTTTTAATTTCTTGGCTACAGTCCCTATCTGCAGTGATCTTGGATCCCAGGAAAATAAAATCTGTCACTACCTCCATTTCTTCCCCATCTATTTGACAGGAATTGAGAGATCCAGATGCCATAATCTTGATTTTCTTAAAGTTAACTTTCAACCCAACTTTTGCACTCTCTTTCTTCACCCGCAACAAGAGGCACTTTAGTTCTTCTTCACTTTCTGCCATTAGAGTGGTATCATCTGCATATCTTAGAATGTTGATATTTCTCCTGGCAATCTTAACTTTTGATTTATCTAGCCCTGCCTTTCTCATGATGTGCTCTGCATATAAGTTAAATAGGCAGGGCAACAGTATACAGCCTTGCCAGATTCCTTTCCCAATTTTGAACCAATCAGTGGTTCTGTATCCAGTTCTCACTGTTGCTTCTTGACCCGCATATAGGTTTCTCAAGAGACAAATAAGATGGTCTGGTACTCCCATCTCTTTAAGAACTTGCCACAGTTTGTTATGATCCACACAATCAAAGGCTTTAGCATAGTCAATGAAGCAGAAGAAGATGTTTTTCTGGAACTCCCTAGCTTTCTCCATGATCCAGCATGTGTTGGCAATTTGATCTCTAGTTCCTCTGCCTCTTTGAAATCCTGCCTGTACTTCTGGTAGTTCTCGATCCACATACTGCTGGAGTCTAGCTTGTAGAATTTTAAGGATAACTTTACTAGCATGTGAAATGAGTGCAATGGTGCGATAGTTTGAACATTCTTTGGCACTGTCTTTCTTTGGAATTGGAATGTAAACTGATCTTTTCCAATCCTGTGGCCACTGTTGAGTTTTCCAAATTTGCTGGCAAATTGAGTGTAGCACTTTTACTGCATCATCTTTTAAGATTTTGAATAGCTCAGCTGGAATACTGTCACCTCCACTAGCTTTGTTGTTGCTCAGCTTTTCTAAGGCCAATTTCACTTCACATTCTAGGATGTCCGGCTCGAGGTCAGTGACCACCTCAATGTGGTTATCAGGGACATTAAGCTTGTTCTTGTATAGTTCAACTGTGTAATTTTGCCACCTCTTCTTAATCTCTTCTGCCTCTGTTAGGTCGCTGCCATTTTGGTCCTTTATCATGCCCATTTTTGCATGAAACATTCCCTTCATCTCTCCAATTTTCTTGAAGAGATCTCTGGTCCTCCCTATTCTATTGTTTTCTTCTATTTCTTTGCACTGTTCATTTAAGAAGGCATTCTTATCTCTTCTAGCTATTCTCTGGAATTCTGCATTCAATTGGGCGTATCTTTCTTTTTCTCCCTTGCTTTTCACTTCCCTCCTTTCCTCAGCTATTTGCAAAGCTTCCTCAGACAGCCATTTTGCTTTCTTGCATTCCTTTTTCTTTGGGATGGTTTTAGTTGCTACCTGTTGTACAACGTTGTGAACCTCCATCAATAGTTCTTCAGGCACTGTGTCTAACAGATTTAATTCTTTAAATCTGTTTGTCACCTCTACTGTATATTCAACAGGGATATGATTTAATTCATACCTGAGTGGCCTAGTGGTTTTCCCTACTTTCTTCAGTTTAAGCCTAAAGTTTGCAACGAGAAGCTCATGGACTGAGCCACAGTCAGCTCCTGGTCTTGTTTTTATTGACTGTATAGAGCTTCTCCATCTTTGGCTGCAGAACACATAGTCAATCTGATTTCTGTGTTGACCGTCTGGTGATGTCCATGTGTAGAGCCGTCTCTTGGGTTGTTGGAAAAGAGTGTTTTCTATGACCATCGTATTCTCTTGACAAATTTCTATCAGCCTGTGCCCTGCTTCATTTTGTACTCCAAGGCCAAACTTGCCTGTTACTCCGTTATCTTTTGGCTTCCTACTTTAGCATTCCAATCCCCCATCATGATAAGGACATCATTTTTTGATGTTAGTTCTATAAGGTGCTGTAGGGCTTCATAGAACCACTCAATTTCATCCTCTTCAGCACTGGTTGTTGGGGCATAGACTTGGACTACTGTGATATTGAATGGTTTGCCTTGGATTCAAACTGAGATCATTCTGTCATTTTGGGGATTGTATCCTAGTATTGCTTTTCCTACTCTTTTATTGACTATGAAGGCTACTCCATTTCTTCTGAGGGATTCTTGCCCGCAGTAGTATACCTGATGGTCATCTGAATTAAATTCACCCATTCCTATCCATTTTAGTTCACTGATTCCTAAGATGTCGATGTTCAGTCTTGTCATCTCTTGTTTGACCACATCCAGCTTGCCTTGATTCATGGATCTAACATTACAGGTTCCTATGGAGAAAAAGTCTTTATAGCATCGGACATTCCTTTCACCATCAGACATATCCACAGCTGAGCGTCCTTTCGGCTTTGGCCCAGTCGCTTCATTCTTTCTGGCGCTACTAGTACTAACCCTCTGCTCTTCCCCAGTAGCATATTGGACGCCTTCCGACCTGAGGGGCTCATCTTCCAGTGTCATATTGTTTTGCCTTTTGGTACTGTCCATGAGGTTTTCATGGCAAAGATACTGGAGTGGGTTGCCATTTCCTTCTCCAGTGGATCACATTTTGTCAGAACTCTCTGCTATGACTTGTCCGTCTTGGATGGCCCTGCACGGCATAGCTCATAGCTTCATTGAATTACGCAAGTCCCTTCACCACGACGAGGCTGTAATCCATGAAGGGGAGATAGATAGATAGATAGATAGATAGATAGATAGATAGATAGATAGATAGATAGATAGATAGATATAGATAGATAGATATAGATATAGATATAGATATAGATATAGATATATACACATATGTGTGTGTATTATATTATATTATATATAAATTATAAGCATAATTTTCAAGAACAACCTCCCTCTGTGCTTGAAAAGTTTTAGATCAGTGTATGTGCTACGTGCTCTAACATATGTTGGTGAAATATGGATACTAACTTCATAATTGATACAGAAGCTATGAGTGGAGCAAAGAGCCATTACAGGACATGATAGAAAGACCTTCACATGGATTAGAGAACATACGAAAGTATATGATATCATCAAGAGAGTAAAATAATGGAAATGGAAATGGGCTGGTCACATAACAAGAAGAACTGATGGCAGGTGGACCAAGGCAGTCATTGAATAAATCCCATTTGATAAAAAAGTGTCCACAAAAGAGACCTAAAACAAAATGGAATGATGACATCAGCAAGTATTGTGGGCCCAATTGGCAAAAGAAAGCTCAGGACCGTATTGGTTGGAAACATGAGGAAGAGGCCTTCATCCTGCAGTGGGTAGACAATGGCTAGAAAGATGAGCTGATATCAAAGTATTCAAAATGGAGAATTTTCCCACAATATCCAATGCTGGTATTGCTGGGAACTCTGGATGGTTAAAGCAACATCAGTACATGTGACTGCATTCTCAACAGTGTGCACAGAAATGAGTATTTTTTTTCATAACTGAATCTTCATTTTTGCTGTAAAAAGTTAATTTCAGCACTGTAATAGGGTTTAAAAAGGCAGACTTGTTTTTATTTTGCCATCTAGTATCATGCCTCTTGGGCTTAGCACCTCACCGATGAAGCTCAGGCTGCCCCATCTTGAAGACTCCTTCAGGAGAAACTTTTCAGTGACCACTCATATGCCTTCCAGCTTCAGAATATAGCTCTGCATGCAACTTTTAAATATTGTTATGCTAAATTTATCTGCAAAAATAGACTGCGAATATATAAAACTGGAATAAAGACCCAATAAAATCACAACCCTGGAAAGGATATCAATAAATAAACAGTGATTCATTTCTGAGAAATGATTTGTTCGGGGGAGGAGAATGAATGATACATTTCAGTTGGCAAAAAAATAGCACAATCAATTCATGAAGCCTGAGTCCTCAATCTTTTTGTGGCAGTGAAGATGTCTGAAATGTTGTTATGTTACCAACCCATTTGCAAAACGCCATGATAGATATGGCCCATACTAGTAATCATACAATGCATTAGAGTGCTGTCCCCTGCTCTTCTTCCTAAGAATGCTTCTAGCATCCAGCACTATTTGGAACATACGTTATAATTCAGGAAAATGTTTTGCTTTGCAGCAGTTAGCCTTCCATTCATTTTTAAATTAAAAATATCTTTAAAAAAATAATACAAAGCAGAAGGTTTGGTAGTATCCTCTGTTGGAGTTATGCTATCATCCCAGGTTGCATTCTAAGGACTTAGGCCCCAGAATAAATCTTTTGAATTTGCCATGCTGAACTACCTTATTATTTAATGAGCACTGGGTGTACAATGTATAAGTAGAAGAAAAATAAGAAGGGACGTAAGCAATATATTAAATCCTTACTCCCTATCTTGCTCCTTCCTTCAATCACATTGGTTGGGAATTATGGGAATTGAGCTCCAAGACCTCTTGGACCAAGCTGATTGACACAAAAAATAGAGGGGGGGGGGAAGAAATGCCAGATTATACTTAAAGGTCTGTTGGTGAAGTTATAGTCCCATGTTGATGTGGAAAAAGGTATTGTTACATCAGGGATATAGAGGAGCTAGCTGCTAGGGAAGATTAAGTTTGAAGTAAGAGCTCTGGAGGTCCTCTAATGAGTAGCTGCATCTTGTAACTATATGAGAAGACTTATACTGAACCTCACACTGACCTTGCCTTTCCTGCCCCTCCCTAAAAGACCAAGATTGTGCCAGGAGGAGGAGAAGGAGGAGGTGAAAAATTCAAGTTGATGACCTTAGGACCACACACATTAAAAAAAATGATTTTTTTTCTAAATGCCATCAGCTGCATATTGTTTAAGCAAATATCAGTGTTGATCCCTAATTCACATTTTGCATGGAGGAAGGCATCATCAGAAGTCAAACACTTGAGTTTTAATTTCCTACATCAATATGTTTCACTCAACTTGATGAATGTTCATCTCTTTATGCTGTGGTGTTCCTGAAATCAAATTCCGTAAGTGGCTCTAAATTGGATTTCTTCAGTCCTTTTACTGTAAGACAAGTGCTTAATGTCAGATGAATCAAGAGGAAATGTCTAAAAGAAGGCAATGCAAATGCCTATAGCTATGAAATAATTAGAGAATTAACAGCAGCTTCCTGTTATTTAAAAGCTACCCTGAGCGAAGACATAATCTATCCTACTTGGTTTATCCTATCAATTACACATTTTATGTAAAGTTAAAATTAAGGTCAGGGGGAAAAAAGTCTTTCTGAATCTAACCAGGTTACTATGAGCATTTTCATTAAAGTAAGAGTTGTATCCAGAAAACAAATGTGTAATGTAACCCTAGGCTTATTTATTCCAAATTAAGCCTTACTGAATTCAATGCAGTTTACACTCCAGTAAGTACAATTGGATTGCAATGAATATTCATTTTTCTACCAATATAGCCATGCATGAAATGAATGCCGAAATAGTCAGTGATTCATTTATTGTAAACATTTTAGTAAGACAATTTCCAAATTGGCATGAAGTAGAAGCAATTCCAGGCAAAGATAAAATACAGTGCAGTTATAACAATTAGAAAGAAAACATGCCAGAGCATTAGTGGAATAAAAAAATATGTGTAATAACTCATCATAAACATTTGTTGAATGCACTAAATTAGATGTTCAAATATAGGACAGCATGGGATGTCTTATATGTCATATTTCTATTCATTCCAAATTTTGATGCATTCAGAAAAATATTATAAAAAACTTATGTGCTTTTTCATGAAGTGTTCAGTTAAATGCTGGGGATATTTTGCTCCAACTGCAGCACTGCAAAGAAGTTGATTAGATCATGTGATGTGATCATATGCTAGTATAGGTCCCTATGGAGCAGAAATCATTTCAGGTATTCATGTTATTCTGGAAGACTCATTGGTCTTTATTGATGCTGACTGGCTCCATGCCAAAAGCATGGGAGCTAAGAAGACAATGGGAATGGATAATGCTCATCTTTGTGACTACAAAGAAATTGATACTACTGTATAATACAGGAAGAGCACCAACTTTGGGTGTGTTATGCAAGGCATGGAGGAATTCACTTACTACATTTGAATAAGTATTTTATATAGGAAAATCCATTTGGGGGCAATTTGCTTAAACCCAGAAGTATACTGAATACCTCTTTCACATGACTACAGGAACATTTCCAAGTCTCTAAGAAAGATGATCAGGCTATCTGAGTATGATAGGAGAGGAAGATCAATATTTTTTTCTCTCAGAACTCCATCTTGTTCTTTTCCAGACTGAATCTATGCCTCCATTGTTGTTTTCTGTTTCACTGGCATTTCTGCAGTATTCCCAAAAGATTCCAGTACTCCTTTGAAGTTATAATTTGACTGGGGGTTACGTACCTTGTCTTCAGTCTTTGTGGTTGTCTCTTCAGGCTGTCCAGTCAATACTTATGAGGCCATTCCCTATCATACCAACACCCATGTATTGGTTGGTTGATTAGGATAACCAATAATTGCCTAATTGCAAGAGTTACTTGTAGTTGCTAATAAACTTGACAGTCATTGAGTTTAGAGCACTTCTTGACTTGTACAAAATTAGGCAGAGAGCATCAATATTGGGTAATTACCAAGTGGTATTGTCATATTTCCACATACAATTCTTCTAGATTAAAACTGGAGGTACAGTGCTGTTTTTAATCTGAAAATAATTCCAAACAAGCAGACACTGATGTTACCTAATTGGGTAACAAAACCTTTGCAAGCAAACCACCAAGCTCACAGAGAACCAAGGTCTCCGCAAATAAAATCTTGGAAGAGTTCTAGCCCCTCATGAAATCTCAAGTAAGATAATTAACATTTCCTTAGATTTCCTGGGGGCAATAAGCAAGTAGTTCATATTTTCTTGCTCTCTGTCTCTATCTGTCTCCTCGTAGTCTAGTCTACAGCCCTGGTATTCATTGCATATCTTTCCTACAAATACTTACCTTCTGAACTCAGATAAGATGGGCCAAATACTGCTACCTTCTAAGATAAAAAAATGCCTCATCCTAAAGATACAAAGATAGCCTTGTGGGAAGTCAGCCCCCCAGAAGAATATTTAAAAAAGCAGAATATTATATTTCCCCAAAGGAAAATCTTAGGTAGAAACTCCACCCCCCCAAGTCTCTCTGCCCCAAGCAGAAACCAGGTCTGAAGAAATGCAGATCTGATAATCCTTTCAGAAAGACTGGAGCCAGGAAGCTTAGAACTGATGGGATTACAAAGACAAAGATCCCTAGAATCAACAACCCCTCACCCCAAAAATCCAACACATGATATAGTCATCAGCCATAGCCCCAGGGAAGCAGGATATGACCTTTGGGGCATAATAGAATTAACCCACCACCATTAGAATACCAGAAAGACACTCTGAACCTCAGGTCAAAGTTCATGCCACAGGAACAACTCCAAACACAAAAGCTCAAGAACAGGGGTCTTCAAACTCGGCTCTTTTATGACTCATGGACTTCAACTCCCAGAATTCCTCAGCCAGGCACGCTGGCTGAGGAATTCTGGGAGTTGAAGTCCATGAGTCATAAAAGGGCCGAGTTTGAAGACCCTTGCTCAAGAAGATATAAAAACCCACCACTCCCAGCAACATGTGGTTAGCTTTCTCAGAGCCACATTTCTGTCTGGCTCTGCTCTTCAATAAACCACAATCTTCTTTCTAAAGCAGTCTCCATTTTGTTTATTCTCAACTTGGACTGGACCCTGATGAAGATTTTTCTTTCAACAGCCTGATGAGGAAAAAAAAGTGTGTCCAGAGCTAGGAGGGTAGATTCTAATTATTTGTTTACAATTTCTTGAATAATTTAAATTAGTGCCTGGATAAATTAGAATAATTTACATTATTCTAATTTATCCAGGCACTCAACTGAGAATGAATACAACAGAGAATCATTATTTCAATGCAGTGCAGTACTTGATCAGCAATGTTGTTTTATATTTAGAAGCATTTCATAGCTGACAAGCTATGATAGGTAATATAGCTGATAAGAACTGACAAAGGAGATGCATTGGTAATACACCTTTACAGCTTCAAAACTTTTTAAGTATCAAATATTTATATTTGGAGATAATCAAAATTCAAACAAAAATATAAAGTTTTAAGTTTTTGCTTGGAGATATTTGATTCAGCTCTGAAATGAAGATGTAAAGTATGTGCCACAGGACATTGGAAGCAACCAATCACCTCCTTTTATAGGGAAACTGAATTCAGATAAGCATTGATTCTAGAATTTCCAGGGAGATGGTAGCCATGTTCTGAGGTTAATATATTGTTTGGTCCAAAACAAAACCCCAAGTTAATTTATTAATTACATTTTAATCTATTTCTCCAAATAAAAAGCCATCATAGAACTTTTATTTGTGCCTTCAAGTCAGTCTTGATTCCTAACCAGTGGCTGGACAAGTCCACACAGTTTTCTCGCTAACATTTTTAGAAGTGGTTTGCCTTTTTTTTTTTTTGCTTTCTAGGGCTGAGAGAAAATACTGTAATTGGTCCAAAGTTGCCCAGCTGGCTTGGTGCCTAAGGCAGGATTAGAGCTCACAGTCATTTTGTTTTTAGCCTGGTGCCTTCTAGGATTACACTAGTCTTAGAATTTTATAAAATTATTTTACTGAGGAAAAATAGAAAAAAGGAAATCACATTTCAACTATATTTTTTTAATTAGGAACTTGGTTATTTTTGCAATGCAGCTAGAAGGCAGAACATTGTTTTATTTATTTAGCAAAATCTCACCCCCCCCCTTTATGGCATACTGTTATTATTCCTCTCCAAAGTCATTTTTTTAAATATTGGGCACCAGACATAACAGTGTCCCTTGGCTCAAGTCAGCTTCTCTTAAACTGCTTTTAAATTCCTGCTGTTTGTGAAATATAGGCAGGCTGTAAATTGTTTTTGGGACTCTTTCCCAATGCAGCTACACTTCATTTCTACAAGCTTGATACTTCTAAACCTTGCCCCCTTTCTTGTAATTCCATCCTCACTGCAGTTTAACAGCCCTTTCTCTCTTTCCCACAGTTTGTAATCCCCTCAGTACAGAGAGGAACAATCAGAGGTTTGCATACCTTTTCTCTGAAGGACAAGACAAATTAAAACAACAACACAAACACTCAAGCTTCAGGTGGGGCACTGAAAACCTTGCTTTGTACTCATATTTTTGCATCAAACTGGAAAAGCCCACTGACATGCACTTACCATCCATTATCTTGAGACTGGTGGTTTGATGTGTGTGTGTGTGCGTGCGTGTGTGTGTGTGAGAGAGAGAGAAAGAAAGAGAAAGAAAGAGAGAGAGAGAGAGAGAGAAGGGGGATGAATCTTGTTGAGAATCACTGCATTAATTTACATATAATTGGAGAGGAAATGAGAAAAGCTATTTGAAGGGTGCATATTTGAATTCCTGTGATTTTTCCAAAGAAATATGTCAATTCATCAGAAGCGGAGCCAGGATGAGCCCACGCAACATTGTCATGGATCATCAATAATATGATCATCATTCTGCAATGCTCTAGCAAGTGATAATAGGAGGAATCGAGGGAGAGGGAGGAAGGAATAGCTGTAGACCAAAAGTGGTTTCTACTTTTGCTTTTCACAATAATAAATGATTGATTTTACCTTTTTAAAAGTGTTTTGTTTGGGTAACAAGTCTGACTGCTCCTTGTTTAGATTGGCATATGAAAATATGAAAGCAGCAGATATGTATATCATTCAGGCGTGCTTACTGAGAGCCATGACTGGCTGCAGCTTCCTACTGAAATGACAGTTCCAGATTTCCCCCTGCATCAGGTTATGAAGTGACATCATTAATTTCTAGTTCAGATGCCCATATTTATGCATGCTTAATGGCTACTGAAATAGATGACTATGACTGGACATGACTGGACAGAGGATTACAGCCAAAGGGAACATATTTATCGTAATGTTTTTGAAATTCCACTCATTGCACAATGGAAATTTGGCCAGAGTCTCACACAGAGGGAAATACATTGCCTTGAACTAGAAGCCAAGATTTTAATAGCAACCGAGGGGCCATTTTACTCAAGCAAGCAAACAATGTTGAGCTAATATGCTAGTTCAGTTGTTCTTAGGCAGTGGTGCTGAAAATATGTGGTTGTTGACTTATTCAATTGGCTTGTCATGATGCTGCAGATCCAATTACAGATCTGAAGCAGTATTATTTCTCTGTGATATCTTGCATAGGTGGCTGATTAAATCAAAGGCCATTTAATGCTTTCAAAACTTTTCTGTTCCTATTGTGCTTTCAGAATGGTCGACTATTCTGCATTCATTTATATATTCCATGCCTGTCTCACTCTGGATGTCAGCAGGTGTTATTCAGGCATTTTTCTCTTTTTAGATTTTATGGCCTTTGTAGTTGATATTTTATATACGCCAGCAGTTTTACTCGCATCTGAAATGCTGTACAAATGGAAAAAGGAGGCAGGGTGGAAGGGGAGGGAAGGCTAGTGAACAAGCCCTAAATAATGATTACTTTTACATTTTGAAATGAGTCCAGTGCTGCTTCCTCCAGCCCATTTATGTACAATGGAGTTTGCAGACTACCTCTTCTATGAGGGCATTATCAAGCTATAAGCATTTTGAAATTTAAGAGGGTGAAAGAAGCAGATGGATTGCCAATCATTCTGCAATATGAAGATGCCAAGAATTGCTAATTTCCAGCATCCATGTCCACAGATCCTAACACCCACCTAATAATCACACCAATTATCCACAATTCAGTGTGTGATCATACTTGGCTGATATGGCTATTAGCTATGGTAGCTGTGAATGATGGGATTTATATTTCAGCACATTTAGAGAACACCAAATTTGAGAAGTCTTTTCCACATAGGAGAGGTCTACCCATATTGTCACTCTTAGCTTTTGCTACTGCTAGATCTCTGAACAAGACTATAGCGAACTTGACCTTTATAATCCAGGATATATATTATCCTAACATTAGACGTCTCCTTATGTGCACCATCATTCACTTTTAGTACTCCTCTATAATGGTGACTTTGCCTCACTGTCTTCTGCTGCCTCACTGTCCACTTCCTTTTCCAGCTGTAAATGATATCTAAACCGTTGCTGTTGAAAGCCCATGGACATCACTGTGATATGCTGCAAGCCACTTTTGCATAGGCCAAACTGACAGGCTAGTCGTGTTGATCGCAGAGAGTTTTTATTCTGACCATGACTACTGGAGTCCCAACCAACCTGTCTAATGCTGAGATGTTCAGCAACAGCTGAAAGGTCCCCAGTTTCCTATACCTGTTTCTATCTTCCTGCCCCTCTCTTCCCCCACATTCCCCCCATATAACATGCTTGACTTTCAATACCTGCTTCACTCTAGAGTCACACAGACACTTTGAGTTTTTGATTCAAGTTTTATGATAGCTCTTCCTTATGCACAGGTGGTGGCATTTTGGTACCAGGGCCTGAACCTTCAGAAATAAAAGGCTGTGGGATTTGTATCTGGATACCATAGAAAGTAAATTTGTACTCTATGTCAGGTAAGCAGTGAGCTGCACTTTCATATCCTTCATGTGGGACTCTCTCTCTCTCTCTCTTGCATGTATATATATATATATATATATATATATATATATATATATATATATATATATATATATATATATATATATGCAAAACCTGCTGGCTTATATACTTGGCACGTGTCTGAACTAACTAGGTTCCTGGTCACTGTATATGGATTAATTCTGCAGCAGAAGCAAAGCAGGCACATGCGTTAACTGAACAGTAAATATGCCTGACATGAACAAAACATCAATACCAATTGATTAGACGGCACGGTGAATCCAGATTAACATTGATCATCCATCGTCTTTACTACCAAACTAATGCCTGGAGCATTGGCTTTCAATTCTGGAGTATGTGTGCCCTTTCTGCTTAGAAAACATGAATGATGTGCTAGACTTTACATTGGAAGCTTGGAAACTTAACATGGTTCTAGTTCATACCCTAAAATGCAAATTTTAATTTTAATTTAATTTAATAATATTTATATACCGCCCTTCTCCCTGAGGACTCAGGGCGGTTCACAGGGCAAAAGTCAAATACAAAGTACAAACATTAAAAAGAGATTAAATAATTGCCCAAGTTAAAACAATTAATACAATAATAAAACCCCAAAAATAAAATTAAGAATACAAAAAAATAAAAAACCCCACCCATCCCCATCAGGCTAGGCCGGCTTGTACAAACAAAAACGTCTTGAGATCGCGACGAAAGGAGCGAAGATCGGGCGCCATCCGGAGCTCTACCGGCAACTGATTCCACAGCTCCGGAGCGCCCACAGAGAAGGATCTCCCCCTGGGCGCCACCAATCAACATTCTCTGATCGGTGGCACCCTGAGGAGGCCCTCTCTGTGGGAACGCACAGGGCGCAGGGAGCTTGATGCCGGCAGCAGATGTTCCCTAAGGTACTCCGGCCCCATGCCATGAAGGGCTTTGAACACCATTACCAGTACCTTGAATCTCACCCGGAAGGCAACTGGCAACCAATGCAGCTCACGGAGCAAAGGTGTAACGTGGGAGTATCGGGAGACTCCCAACACAACTCTCGCGGCTGCATTCTGTACCAGTTGGAGCTTCCGGGTGGTCCTCAAGGGCAGCCCCATGTAGAGAGCGTTGCAGTAGTCCAGACGAGAGGCCACGAGCGCATGAGTGACCGTGCATAAATCATCCCGGCTTAGATAGGGCCGCAACTGGCGCACCAGGCGAACCTGGGCGAAAGCCCCCCTAGTCACAGCTCCTATATGGTCTTCCAAGGTGAGCCGTGAATCTAGGAGGACTCCCAAGTTGCGAGCCCTATCTACGGGGGGTAATAGTTCACCCCCCATAGCAAGAGGTGGAATGTCCGAATAGACCCGGGATGAAGATATGCAAAGCCACTCAGTCTTGTCGGGGTTGAGTTGAAGTCTGTTCCTCCCCATCCAGACCTGAACCGCCTCCAGGCAACGGGACATCACGTTGAGGGCATCACTGGGGTGGTTTGGGGTCGAAAAGAAAAGTTGGGTATCATCCGCGTACTGATGATACCCAACTCCAAAACCACGAATGATCTCACCCAGCGGTTTCATGTAGATGTTGAACAGGAGAGGCAAGAGGACCGACCCCTGAGGAACTCCACAAACGAGAGACCTCGCGGTCGACCTCTGCCCTCCTGCCAACACCGACTGCGAACGTCCCTGGAGATAGGAGGAGAACCACTGTAAGACTGTGCCTCCCACTCCCAGTCCCCTGAGACGCCGCAGCAAGATACCATGGTCGATGGTATCGAAAGCGGCCGAGAGGTCTAATAGGACTAGAACAGAGGAATATCCCCTGTCCCGAGCCCTCCAGAGATCATTCACCAACGCGACCAATGCCGTCTCCGTGCTGTGCCCGCGCCTGAAACCCGATTGGTACGGGTCTAGATAATCCGTTTCATCCAGGACCAGAGGGAGCTGATGCGCCACCACACTCTCAACAACCTTCGCAAGAAAGCGAAGGTTGGAGACAGGACGAAAGTTGTTCAATACAGCTGGGTCCAAGGCAGGCTTCTTGAGGAGAGGCCTCACCACCGCCTCTTTCAAGACGGCGGGGAAGCTACCCTCACCCAAAGAAGCCGATATAACTGCCAGGAACCAGCTGCGTGTCCTCTCCCGGGCTGCATAGACCAGCCAGGAAGGGCACGGGTCCAGTAAACATGTGGTGGTGCTCAGCCTCCCCATGATCCTGTCCACTTCCTCCGGAGTCACAGAATCAAACTCATCCCAGGTGGTATCGACAAGACCGCCCGTGTCCTGATCGCCAGACTCTGCCCAGTCAGAGTCCAGACCGGTCCGAATCCGAGCGATTTTGTCCGACAGATGCTGGTTAAACTCCTCGGCACGACCCTGCAAGGGATCCTCCCTCACCTCCTGATTTAGGAGGGAGCGAGTCACCCTGAACAGGGCGGCCGGGCGATTATCTGCGGACGCGATAAGGGTGGCGAAGTGGTTAGACCTCGCCTCCCTTATCGCAGCGAGATAAGACCTAATGTGGGCTCTTAGTCGCAATCGGTTGGATTCGGATCGGCTAGATCTCCAACCGCTCTCTAGGCCCCGTCTCCGACGCTTCATCTCCCGGAGCTCCGCAGAAAACCATGGAGCTCGACGGGATCTGCACCGGGTCAGGGGCCGCAGGGGTACAACTCGGTCAAGAGCCTCAGTGGCCGTCCTTTCCCAGGCTTCCACTAAGGCATCTGCCGAGCTGTGAGCAAGGGAGGCAGGTGGGGACCCCAGCGCCGCCTGGAACCTCTGGGGATCCATTAAGCGTCTGGGGCGGTACCATTTAATTGGTTCCATACACCCACGGCGGGGGGTGGCAAAACGGAAGACCAGGCAAAATGACCACCACCTGAATGAATGAACCTTTATTATTAAAGTACAACAGGTGTACAGTGAGATTGGCTGAGCCTCCCTTTGTGCCCCCCCACAACTACAATTGTTTGATAAGTCCATTGATGTGGTGCAGCAGATAAGCTTACAGGCTCTCCGCTGAGGCAGCAGCTCATTATGGGTAGCAGGAGAGATTTAGGCCTACAAGCCACCATGTAAGATTTAAAGCTTTCTTGAAATTCCAATTTGACCTTTATGATGAGAGCTCTGTGTGGGTAACTGTGTTGCCATGAGACAGCTGATAGCTCAAGCCATTCTATCACCTTCCAAGGCTAAGCGTAGCCTTGAACCTGGACTTTAGTCCTAATACAGTCCTAGTCCATATCATGATCTCCTTGTACTTCTCTCCCTTTCTCTATTTGTTTTATGTCTCTCTGGGAACACTAGGATATAAAGGTAATGCTTTGATCAGCACGATGGGATCAACCTGGGACCCCAGTATGCCTATATGAAGGAGAAGGATTTGATCTTCAACTAATTTTTGTTTCCTGTCATCTCTGAAATGAGTACTGCTGCTAATTTTAGTTTATCTAAGCTAAAATTATGTACCATGGTTGGAAGATATATAGCAACCAATATCAACCAAAATCATAATCTTTTGAACATATAATAAACTCGAATGTTTATTTGTCCAGCTAAGAGAAAGGTTGCTAGTACAACCCAGGTGGCTAGAAAGGCCCAACAGAGACTTCACTTCCTCAGGGTCTTGCGGAAGAACAGGGTAGAACAATGGCTAATGACCCTCTTTTACCGGTCTACTATAGAGAGCGTCCTCTCGTATGGTATTGTGGTTTGGTATGCTGGTCTGACAGACGCGGATAGGAAAGTATTACAGAGGGTGGTGAATACAGCACAAGACATTGTGGGCTCTCCTCTGACACCACTGGATGACATCGCCTGGGTTCGCTGCCTTGGAAGAGTGAGGAAAATTCTCAGGGATGACTCACACCCTGGACGGTATCTCTTTACTCTCCTACCATCGGGTAGGAGATATAGGAGTATAGCCAGCTGCACCAACAGGCTGAAAAACAGCTTTTATCTGTGGGCTGTTAGGCTTTTGAACGGGAAATAATTTTTATAAACTTTATGCAGAATTGACTTGCGAGGCCGGTGTGTGGTGCAATTAGTTCACATGGTGTAATAAGATGGGGGGTTTGTTGTCACTGTGAGTTGGGGGGTGGGAGTACAAAGCGAGGCTCAGCTAATCTCAATGTATACATGGTTGTACTTTGACAATAAAGGTTCATTCATCTTCTGGCTGACTTGATATTGTCTCCATGTTCTTCAAAACAACAGCTGCCTCTAGTGTTAAATTCGTATAATTACAATAAAAAAAACTACATTTAAGGCAGGCAGAACTGAAAATGAATATATGATTACCAGCTAGGTTCCATCACTGGCTGACTCTACAATGACTCTATATAAGGTAATGGATTAGATTAATTTAGCTGAAAATAAGCCCCACAAAAATAAATGAAATCCAAAGTGTCTTCCAATATATATGTGCAGATAACCAACAAAAGATAGACACAAATGCTTTATACAGATATTTTTCCTTCGGCTTTGATGGGTTTATATGTTTAATTGTGCTCTAGGCTCACTAAATTTTCTTTTGATTTTGCTATTAAGCAAGAATTGTGAATTTAACCTATTATTTAGTGATTAGTATTACACATTAGGGTTACATATTCTACTGTCTTGTTTAGAATTGTCAACTATTATGTAACTGTCCCCTCTTGAATTGCATTAGATGATCAAACAGTATGAATGGAAGGAAAGCAGATACAGTAAAACTAGTACCTGTATGTACTCAGAGAGAAGCCCCTCCTTGGATAAGCCAACACTTGAATTTTTAACCCAAATACTGTGAAAAATGTGCCACCCAGAGATAAGTCAATTGTGAAGATTAAAATGTATATACATTTTAAGGGTCATCTTATCACAAGTGGCACATTTTTCACGGTATTTGGTTAAAAAAATTGAGGGTTGGCTTATTCAAGGATAGGTAATCTGTATATACAGCACTTTATTTTGATAAAGATGCCTCCAATGATCTACCTTCCTCTTATTGCTGATTGTGCTACATCTTGATTTAGGAACTGGGAATAAGTAGGACCTTTCTGAATATTATATAGTGCTTAGCAAATTTAAGCTAAGGGCTGAGTGTTATGGCTGAAAAAGTAATGGAGCTAGGGTAAAGGAAGGGTAAGATTTTGCTAAAGAAATAAATCCTAGAGAAAGAACCCATGAGAGATTTCACCTGAGGACTGCATGGAGAGGCTGCCCAAAGCATAAAGAGCTTCAAGGGCTTTCAAAAATGGAATAAGAGGCAACTCTGTGCTCCTCAGTCAGTGATCAATATTCAGATGTAACATAGGAGTTCTATGTAGGAAATGAGAAAATGGAAGGGAAGTTTAAAACAGAGAAACAGCACAGTGACTTGAGGCTCTGCTGTGATCTCTGGGAGGGAGATCATACCGTGGTTTTCTACTCAGTTATAATGGAAACTTTAGTTCAATATGTCTGGAAGATATCAGACAGAGGGACACTGTATGATGATGTTAGACTGTGAGATGAATCAGAATGATGGTGCTGCTATACGTAGTTTCTATTTTTTTGCAGCTCTTTTGATATGGAGACACTAAAGCAAAATTCAGGCGAGCTGTTTGATTAATTTTTGCATTTTATGTCCCTATTGATATATGCATTTAATGCTTAAATATTTCAAAAACAGATTTATATATAATGGTTTCTTTTATTATTTTCCATGTAACCAGATAGAAAATCAATCAATAATGCATATATTACAGAGGACCAACTGACAGAAATTGCAGAAGTCTACAATCACTTGTACATATAACATATGAAAATGATTGCATATGGCTGCGGGGCTTTAAGGTATTAACAAAGCATATAGGATACAGCATATAGATAATACTACATAAAACCAGAAACAAGTTCAGGCATTTAATAGTAGATTTTATTACTGGAAAAAGCACCATCTTATTTTTATATAAAAGTATGAAATATAATCATGACAACTCCCAAGCTACAAATGTAATGATGAAACCACATTTTGTGAACAGAGTTAGGTTTTCTAATACTTTCACAAAATACTACAGCTAAAGAAAGAAGAAAACAGCCTCATGTCTACTAACATAAATTAGTTTACACACACAAAAACAGGCAGAACTGAACTTCCAATTAATGTTCAGTAATAATAGCTTTATGCCTGGGCCCTTGCCCAATTATTCATAAAAATTTGTTGGCCATTTGAGAAGTCTTGCGTTGTTTTTTCATAAGGTTACATCATTTTTTAAAAAACAAGTACACACCACCCACAATAGTTCTCTAAATATGTTCATAACACTACAACAATATTTGGTAAAAATCTCTGCTTAAAAAGACTATCCATACTGCACAATATTCACCATACATGATTTTTACATCTAATCCATCTAAATTGCTTGCCTCTGTCCCGCCTCTTTCACTAAAGAAAGTGATGCAAACCAATATCCTCTCTTTTTACAGGTTACATACAAAAATGATTTATAGGGCAGAAACATCATTCTATATTTACAAATATATCCCTTTGCCAAGCTTAAGCCTGCATGATCTATTTTGCTCCAGAAACAGAAACAAATATTAAGCAAATTAAGATAAATATATTGTGAGGTAAATATTTTTTCTTAAACAATCTGTTAAACAGATGGGCATTACTGTCAATGACTCAAATGCCCAGGTGCCATTACTACAACTGCTTGCCACCCACTTGTGCTATAAATGTAAGATTCCTTCAAAAATCATATTTCTTCAATTTTTGCTAGAGCAAGAGGGATTTCATATCTATCATAAATTTACTCTTGCACTATTTTAACTTTTTTAAAGTCATTTTTTTTAAAGCTAAGAAGGAAACTATGTTAGAGTTGTTCCCCCCACCCCTAAAAAAAAAACCTTATATGAACTGGATTGATTCAAATGGCTGGGAGAGAAAGGGACAGTCTTATTTCATTAGCAAATGTGACCTCATAGCATAACAAAAGGACAGACCTGCTTATAGTAGATGCTATAATGGTTGCATCACTTCAGATATCTGAAGTAATTTTCTAGAAAGGTTAAAAGCTTCATACAAATGTATGTGAGGGAAACAACAGGCAACAACTGATTAAACTAAATCCTCAACTATTTAATTTTGAATTTAGGAGGATTGTGTCTGCTTTTTTTAATGTGAGATTTAACCTTATTATTTCATATCTGTAGCCTGAAGCAGTAGCAATAGCACCTAGACTTATATACTGCTTCACAGTGTTTTACAGCTCGCTCTAAGTGGTTTACAGTCTCAGCATATTGCCTCCCAACAGTCTGGGTCCTCATTTTACCGACCTTGGAAGGATGGAAGGCTGAGTCAGCCTGGACCAGTCAGGATCAAACTGGCAGTCAGCAGAATTAGCCTGCAGTACTACATTCTAACCACTGCGCCACCACGGTTGTAGTAGGCAGTTACACTACTGACAAGAGGAGTCAGTTAAATGTCTATTTTGGTTGCTTATCGTAGTATGGTGTTAAAAGCTTCCCCCAGGTGATTTCCATGGCACACTTATAACTGCTATCAAATGACATTGTTCTCAACATTGGCCACTTAATATTAACAATTCAGAGCATACTAAATGAAGGCGGCTGAAGCTATAATCACTAGTACTGAAGTTGTCATTGTTTCTATCATAACACCAACAGAACCTGAAGATTTTGTCATTTCACCACGGCAATGAAATGAAAGAATATTCCAAAAGCTGATATTATGAGTATAACTGAGAAAACAAGCCTCATTTATTAAAATACTTGGCAATTGCCAAAATATTTAAGTGGTCCATCCTTGGCTGCAATGTAAAGGTTCCACTTGGATTGCTATTTTCTAATGCAAATACTGAATAGGAACACAAACACAGAAAACTGAATCTCTGGATATTTCATACGTTTTTCAGTTGTAACAATCACAATAGTCTCCTTATAGCATTTTTTTTTTCAAAGGCCTGACACCTTATAATTTCTTGTACAGTACACTTGTGAACTGTAATAAAAGTTCTTTTAATAAAAGAACTGAGCACATAAAAGAATCTAAGTTTCTGAGTAGACATGGCAAAAACTATTCACATCACTGTATTTATTCTACTGTATCTCATGAACAGATAACTTACCAGCCTTCATTTTAGTTTTTAAGGGCAAGCAAAGGCGTACTGTGCCTGTTTTCATCTTAGCACACTAAAAAGTGGGGGGAAATGTAACGAAGTCCCCAGTTATTTTTCATGATATTATGCCATCAGTGCCCTATTTGGTGCAATCTCTCTCACAAAAACAATAACCTGTGCCACACCAGCCAACAAAAGTTTGCCCACTCTAATTATAATTCGTAGAAAGGATTCCTGCTACAAAATACTTCTAAGATTAGTTATAATATTCCTAATAAGAACTTTAAAATAGCTTCATCTAAGCTGATTTTAAAGTTATCTAACAAAATTTAAAACAAAAAACAAACAGGGATCATGCATCTGTGACTACTACGGTGGAATTTTCCCTTTCCTCTTTGAGAGCATTCTCCCAAATCAGGAGGAAGGTCACACAAGTACTTTTGCTATTCTATTTGGATTCAGCCCGCAGGCTGTCCTCTGATGGCAGGGAGGGGACACTATCATGAGAAACAGTATCAATGCTTTGTGCTTCTGACTGAAGGTGGACAGATACCTCCACAGCTATTTCTTTGCCGTGGTCGTTCACGGAACCATCATCTGAATCTGCTGCTGGTGAATTACTGCGCTTTATTTCTGGGTTTAAGGGGTAGGGTCCCTCTTGGACACCAAGGGCTTGGGTTTGTTTCACTCCATCTCCAACTTCATCAGGGTCATCAACATGTACTGCTTCAAATATTTCTTCCATAAAGGCCTTGCAGTTAAGGATTAGAGGTGGCAGAGGGATACTTCTGGCAAGTTCTTCAATGTACCGAGCAAATTCCATGGTTTTAAACTGGGTGACCTTGGCCAGCTCTAAAGTTTTGGCAGAGGTAATAATAGGAATGCGCTTGGCTATTTCAAAAGCCTTCTGTAGCTTCTCAGCCCCTTCAGTTCTGAAGAACTCATTGATGGCTTTCTCTGTTTTACGAAGATGGCTGCTCATCATGCACAAACGTGTAATATTTAAGATTAGGATGATAGTAAAGGCAACTAGGCAGACAATCATGTAATAAATGCCCATGTCTCCAGAGGTGGAGACCACTCTGAGGGTGACTGAATAATAAGAGGTGCCATTGTCATTTGTGACACTGCAAGTATATCGGCCCCGATCACCAAAGATTACACCTGTGATATTGAGGATATTGTCAAAGATCACCAGTCTTCCATCTAAAGATACAAATAGAAAAAAAAATCTTAATATTGTAAGATCAAATTATGCTTTTATATTTTCTCACAAAAGATGGGGACATTTCAGTTGTGGTCCCATCTCCCAATAACTATATGCCCAGAATTTCTCTTTAATTATTTATTAATTGGTTTAAATACTCTTTTATTCCAATCTGCCTTTAATTCTGGGAGCTGTTCTGAATTTTAAAAACTGTTGTTCTTCATGCTCTAGAACAAACATAAACCACATGAAGTTTAGCAGGAAGAAATATTCCATACCAGATTTCTACAAGTACCTTTTATTTTGGATTAATGCTACCCATTTATTTTCCTTTTCTCCCTAAGAAAATATCTGATTGTGAATATTTTCACTGCAATTGTAGTTGAATTCTCTAGAGAATAACAGCAAGTGGATACTTGGATAAAATATTTTAATGCCCGCATGAAGTGGGGCTTTGTCATCCAGAGTCTAAATTAATAGTCAAAACAATGACCTTTAAATCTTTGCAGCAACTTTGGTTTAAGATTCCAATTTTCTTGAAAACTCTATGCAATGTAAACTTAATTCCTACAGATGGGATTCAGGATCTGATCGGGGTTTCTTTTCTTTAAGTTGTTCTTTCTTAAGAGAAAGAATTCTGTTGCTGCAAATCCAATCTTCCTTACAGCTCTTGTAAATTCAGATGAACAGTCCTTTAAAGGAGATTGCTTCAGAAAATGCTGTTGTTCAGTTAGGCATTCAAAGATTTTCCTGCAGATTCTTTTCACTCCAAATTCCAAATGATTATAGTGTTGAAGCAACTTGACTGAACAACCTATTTATTGCAACATCATTAAATTATCTCTCTCTATATATATCAATATATACATTACATATAAATTCTTAGCTGTGCAAATAGATGGCCAATGTTGTAATTTAAGAGATTTGTAGTACATTGTAATACAGGTACTTTTAAGCATTGTGATCTCATATCTGCTATATTTTTTTCCTTTTTGCTTATTAATAGAACGTGACAATGAAAAAAACCTTTATGAGCATTACGTATTGAGTCAGGCTTATTGTAAGTTTAGACAAATATGTGTCTTACCTCTTCCACCTTGCTCCAGAAGATGCCCCTTTGAATTGTACCAGAGTATGGTGTCCTGCTGGCTAATGTTCAAATTACATTCAATGAAAACACAGGTACCTTCTTTTGCTATGATATCCTGAGGAACTGGAGATTTTGTCAAGACTTGAAAGATAGGGAGAAGTGATATGTTGAGAGGCAGGGACCTTGATCCCATAGTAAATGTCAGGTTGGAAGTAACATTTTCTTCAGCAAAAACACTGAGGTTAAGAACCAGAATCAACAGGCAGCAGCTGAACTTCATGGAAGCTTAAAATTAAGAGCTTCTTTTGTTGAATTTAATTACTGAAAAAAGTTAACAGTGAAACATGCATTATCTTGATCACCAGAGAAGATATTGAGTGATGCATCAACCATTGTCTTTGAAGATGCCTAAAGAGCAAGTACATGAGAAATCCAACTAAAATTCTAAAAACATGAATGTTAGTTATTAAAAATACAAAACTGTATGGCAGCGGTTCCCAACCTTTTCTATACTCCGCCACCCTAGAACGCTTCTGATATATTCTTGCACCCCTTACAAAAGTTTGAAATAACAGCAACAAATTATGCATATACACTATAGTTTTGAAACTTCTAAACCCAAGCTTTCGTACCCCTTGGAATATTGTCTTGTGACCCCAGGGGGTGCGATCACCCCCGTTTGGGAACCCCTGCTGTATGGGTCTGTAAAACTTATGAAAAGGATATTACAGTTAGAATCGCCATAACTGAGACCTAGTCTACATAATAATAAAAAGAAAAGAAATGAAAGAATCTTTCTTTTACACAAGTAACTGACTTGTGGTGGCAACACGACCCATTTTCATTCTTATATTATAGGACTGGATCCAGAGTTTCTACCATCAAAAGAGCCCTACTGGCACAGTGGTTAGAACACAGTACTACCGGCTACTTCTGCTGACTCCTGGCTGCCAGCAGTTTGGCAGTTCGCATCTCACTGGCTCAAGGTGGACTCAGCCTTCCAATCCTTCCAGGCTTGGTAAAATGAGGATCCAGATTGTTGGGGGCAATATGCTAACTCTGTAAACCGAGGACTGTAAAGCACTTTGAAGTAAGTTGCAGCAGTTCTCTTCTCAAGACTATACTAGACATTGGATTAAAAAGTCAACTAGTACACTTATTCTAATTGATACTTTAAATTGTAATTAATATTGATGGAATAGAATACTATTTTCTCTTCTCGATACTTTAAACTATCTAAATGATAGAATGTTAATGAGTTTTAATTGCATGATATAAAGATCACTGTATTGAAACCAGACCAAACAAAATAACTCTCAATAGGGCTCTCCAAAGCCTTTGAAAGAGCTGCTTTGCAAAGTGAGTTAGCATGATCAAGTATACCCAATTCTTGGGTTTTGATGACTGGAGCAATATCACAAAATGATTATACAAATTTGCAGGTGTATCAACAGACAAATATAATGTGTTTTTCAGTGAAGCAATTGATACAGCTGGAAATGCATATACCAATATTTACAGGTAGCAGAAAAAGCATTAGCAAAGAATAAAAAAAATGCAAGACATTAAAAGAAAATGAATCCCGAAATTAGTAGATACAATTACACACAGTGCACTTTCTGCCAAAATTTCACTGCTTCAAAAAGGAAGTTTAAAATGTATTTAGGCAATAATCTCTTTACAGTAGCTGCTTTAGAAAAAGAGGGATACCACATTAACTCCCACAAAATGTTTAATGAAACACATCAGTGAATTGCTTCAATGTTGAATCACAAATTGACCTATTCTGATGGCAGTTTCTAAAAATCATGAAGAAAGTGATGTAACTATTGGGGTCAAAGTTTTCAATTACTGGGATAAAAAGAACTGAACTTATGGTATCTATCCTCAAGCCTATTTCTGTACAGAATAACAAATATTTTATTTTTGATGCTACCATCTCTAGTGACACTTCCATGACAATACTCTCAGCATCATGGTCAGTCCTTTTCTCTGATGATTATTGAGTTACTAATTTTAAGAAATGTTGAGCATTTCATAAACTTCTTCCCGAGTTTTATTTCATTATTTTCATAAAATCATAGAATCTATCAAAGATGCTAATTAGTCTCTGATTTCTAACTGAGAAAATATTCAGCTTTCAAAAGCTCAAGGTAATCATATGCACCAATTGTATATGCTCCCTAAGTATGGAAGCAAGTTTGCATAATACACAGTAATTTTGAATGCTACTGAATTTTTCTATTATTCCACAGGCTTTTTTGCTATCTAATCTTTCCTAATCTCCTGCCCACTGCTATTTTCCATACCTGCTTACAAACTGTATCCCTTACTACTGAATTATTTTGAAAGGTATTAATCATTAAACTATTACATGTTACTTAACAACTAATATAAAAGACAACAATTAATTGAAAAACATTCTTTTCACTTAATCTTTGGATTAAATGAAAAATATCGTTGAAGGCAACAAATACATACACAAAGCAACCAGGAGCTAAGCTTGACATTTTACATCCAGTCCCCAAAATTTTCTTAAGAGTTATTAGCTCTAATTACCAAGATTAAGCGCTTCACAACATCAGCTTTCACAATAACTAATGGAATTATTCAGGCAATACAACATTCAGCAAAGATGTGTGTGTGTGTGTGTGTGAGAGAGAGAGGGGGGGGCAGGCAAAGAACAGGATGCCGATGCTTCTGAAATTTGATGTTAAAGTTTGTTGTCTGATTATAGACTGATGCTCTTATGGACCCTTTCTTTGGATATCCTTATTTATCTGGGGTGACTTCCAGTCACCTGGAGACTGCTTGTGCATGTCCCTGCAGTTTTCGGAAGTGGTTTGCCCTTGCCTTCTTCCTAAGGCTGGGAGAAAAAATGACTGGCCCCAGGTCACTCAACTGGCTTCATACTTAAGGTGGGACTAAAACTGCTGGTCTCCCAGGCTCTAACCTGTTACCTTAACTAATGCACCAAACTGACTCCATCCCATCCTTCCGAGTACTACTATGATTATTGTTTACTCCATCGAGAGGCAAGGTGTGAGGGCTCAAGTTAAAACTGCCTGGAAAATCTGTGGGCCCAGCTCATCCCGACAGCCCAGACTGAGGAAGCCAGTACAGGCGCAGCTCTTTTCTCCGACCCTCTTGATTTAGGGCAAGAGGCGGGGAACGAAGGACCCTTTATGACTTGTGGACTTCAAGTCCCAGAATTCCTGAGCCACCATGGCTGGCTCAGGAATTCTGGGAGTTGAGGTCCACAATGCATAACAGGGCCATCGTTCCCCACTCCTGAGTTAGGGCAGCGTTTCCCAACCTTAGGAACTTGAAGATGCGTGGACTTCAACTCCCAGAATTCCCCAGCCAGCATAGCTGGCTGGGGAATTCTGGGAGTTGAAGTCCACGCATCTTCAAGTTCCTAAGGTTGGGAAACGCTGAGTTAGGGCATCCTACTGTATCTGCATTACTTCTCCGATGCACGGGCGGAACAGTAACAGCCTGGCCTATCCCTCCGCTGCGCAATACCACCGCACTCCTGCGGGCAGTTTTTTTCCACCAACGTCCCCACTGCGCCAACAACATCATCCCTCCCCCTCACATCGCCGCTGATCGCCCCTGTTTAGCGAGGAGCGTCGGCTGCGGTTTCTCTTCCCGGCTTCTGCGCCCATCCTCGCCCTCTCAAAGGCCCACCGCGAAGACAACCAGCCCTACCTGTTTAACTAGTAGCCGGTCGGTAACTTTTCCTGCCAATGCGTCATATCCGGTAACGAAAAGAGCGAGGTCACCCGACTTCCGGATCGGTGCCGCTCTTTCCTCCTCTCGATGGTTGAGGTACAGTAATCTGACGTGCTGGGGCCATAGAGACGTGGCTGTTTCTGGTGAGATATTTCGGTGGAGAGAAGGAAAAAGGCGTGCTGGCTGCAGGGCCCGGAGCGGACAGTTCCTTCCCCTTCGAGTTTCTGTTTCTATACAAGGTGTATTTTTATTACTTGGAAGTGCCTTTTTTATGTCTTTGCTGTTTTGATCTGGTTAGGAACATTTATTCCCATAAGTTCCCATTAGTGATGATGCCACTTGAAATCCACGCGAGTTGAGTGGAAATAAATAAATAAAAGAGGGTCCATCTGCGTGAGTATATCCCGAGTCTCCCTCCTTGACTGCTTGCCAGTTATAGACTGGACTACAACTCCCAGGAAGGCAGTGGGGCTTCTGGCCAGGGAGAATGGAAATTGCAATCTTCAGGGTTTGAAGGCTGCTGGGTTGAAGAAAGTTGTTTTGCTGGAGTGTATATGCACGAGAGGAAGAGAATAGTGTAAGACTTCTGTACTTATTTGCCCTGTCCACAGATTCTCAGAGGATCCTTTTGATTTAGAAGATCTTGATCTTTTAGATCAGACAGAAGTAGCTGAGTTTGGGCTGGTAATTACAGTTTGACTGGAGTCCATCCTCTAAATTCAGGTAGGTGTCTGTTCTTTCTCATACCAAAGGTTGCATCCTGGAATGATGTGGCTTTTACAGCTAACACTTGTCTTTACTGACTCCTACTTACTTTTTTGCTTACTCTTAACTATTTCCTCCTCTTCCTCCTCCTTTATTGCCACATTTAATAAGCTTAACTTTAGCCCCTCCTCTACATAGGTTTTTTTTCCTGCCTCTCTTATATAAAGTTGTATGACTAAAGACTTCAAACCTTATACAACACTGATGTAAGACTCTAGATATCAACAGTTGGCTGAAAGGTCATTTGGATAAGTGGATTACTCTATGAGCAAGTGTGCATAATAACAGCACAGACCTGGAAAATAAGATAGGCATCATATGCTGTGCTGGGAAGATTGTCTGAAGGAAACACAAAGAAAAGTGAGGGATGGTTGGTGCGGGGGCACCAGCTAAAAGTCTTGTCTTTATAAAAAGCAAATTTCTAGCATGATTTCATATGTTAAGTGCAAGGCACTAAACAGGTAATTTTCATTGTATCAAATGAGCAAAGGCAATTTTTTCTTTGAAATTATGATTCATCTCTCATTTACACTTAGATATGTCTGCCTATCCTGCACTGGGGGGAGTGGGCAAAAGCAGGAAAGAACATAGGAATCTGATATATAAATTACTTTCAAAAACCAGTCCATTTACTATCTCTCAAAATAGACCAAGGTTTTGCACACTATTTGATACATTGGAAGCACATTATTTTTCTAGTTAAACCAGAATAATGTTTTATGCTTTTATTTTTGTATTTCTTGATAATGTATCTCAGGGGTGTCAAACTGCCAGCCTATGGGCCGGTTTCATCATACCGAAGCCACGCCCATCCCATTGCCTGCAATGCAAAAAGTTGCGATATGTTGTGACACGTCACGTGACAAGGCAAGTTTGACACCCATGATGTATCTTATCCTTGGTCTTTGATTTCAGTTGATCAAATGCTGATGCTTCTGACACTTTCCCACCCTTGTCATGTAGGTTGTATTAAACCAACTTGGCATATCAGTTGGGATGATGTCATCATCCACATATTAAATAAAAGCTGTATAAAACTTGTTCAAAGGATCATAGAATAGCCACCTATTATACAAGTTATTCATATTCTTCTATTTTCAGATAGTCAAAACAACAGCCCAATAAGTGCAGAATATGTAACAATAAAAGCTCATATTAATTTAAATATGTTGGAAAGCAAGCAAGGAGGGAAAAAGATAGATCTCTTAATGAAAGGATTTTCAAAGTGTATGTGAAGTAGAAAAGGAGAACATGCTTTGTTCCATGCAAATAATTGATTTTATTATTTGTTCTAAATAAATGTATTTAATTAAACATTAAATTAATAGCAGAACATTGTAGTTGATCTAAATAAGCAAAAAGAAGTGGAAAACAGTAAGATATCTTGGTCCTGAATCCTATAAGGCAAGATATAATTATATAATTAAACAAATAAAAATAAACAGTGTAACCAATATAGGGCCTTGAAAGAAATATGAAGCCGTTGTTTCAGCAATATAATGGTGTGCTTTTAGAATTCCAGTTGTGGTTTAATACCTTACTTGCCATTTAAGGGATGAAACCTCTGGTCATTTAAAACATTCAGCCTCATGTGGAATGACTTGCCGTGATCCAATTATAAATGGTCAGAAACATTTGGCACTGCTACTGTAGGCTAAATTGGATAAAGATAGTTCTATCCATAGGTGCACACATGTATGTGGGATCAAAATTAAGAAGAATAATTGTATCCAATGTGATTTAGCTCTTCACAATACAGATAGTCCTCGACAGTTTATTTAGTGACAGTTCAAAGTTACAATGGTATTAAAAATGTGACTTATGACCATTTTTCATAGTTATGGCCTTTGCGGCATCCCCATGATCGTGTGATCAAAATTCAGATGTTTAACAACTGGTTCATATTTATGACTGTTGCTGTGCCCCAAAGTCATGTGATCATCTTTTGCAACCTTCTGACAAGCAAAGTCAATGGGAAAGCCAGTTTCACTTAACTGGGTTACTAATGTATCAACTGCAGTGATTCAGTTAACTGTGGTAAGAAAAGTCATAAAATGGGGCAAAACTCACTTAACAAATATCTCACTTAAATTTTGAGCTCAGTTGTGGTCATAAGCCATAAGTCGAGGACTACGTGTAATCTTCAATTTTAGGAGTGTGTAGAGCAGGCATGTCAAACTGCCGGTCCGTGCGCCAGATGCATCACGATGAAATCGCGCCCTCCCCATTGCCAGCAATGGGGAAAAAGTTGCGATATGTCGCGTGACGTCGCGCGTTTGACATGCCTGGTGTAGAGTTTAAGAATTGCTGTCATATGGGACGCTCTATGTTTCCTTTGAGGTTATTTGTGTTGTTATTAAAACACATCTGTAAAATACATAATTAATGTCTTTTGTTATTGCTTTGCAATCAGTTTCAAAGCCATTCTAATTATGAATTTATAAGTATACCAAACAGGACATATTATTATTCTCCTCTGCCTGCTGCCTTAAAGGAGAGGAAAGTAGTTAGCTATTTAAGAATTGAATGATGAATCTAGAGAATCTCAGTAAAATGGTTACATTTTCTTAATGGAATTGAAGTAACCAATAATTATTCTAATATGCCTATTATTTTTGACTCAAAGGATAATTCAGAACAATACTTATCTAACAATTGTGGTCAGAAGTATATATCTATTGCTTGACTTGTATCCCAATGTAAATAATTGAATCAGAGATGCTTATCTCTGGGTAAACATGCATAGGATTGTCTTAATGTATGCACTTTACTATTTATAGTTGCCTTCAAAGTCATCTAATATTTAGATTGTGTGGATAATCTAGCAACTAATAAACTAGTTACTATCAGCCTCATTATCCAGGTGAATTGTGCTACAGGTTTTCTGAAAACGTTTTTTTTTTTTGCCATGTCTAAACTCTGATCTGATTTTACCTATTTAGTAGTATGTGAGCTGTTTTACTACGCTGGTGTGCTTTATTCAAATAATCAAAGGGATTCAATTAAGTTGAAAATATATGTCATGTTAAGCTAAAATAAATAAATAATAAATAAATATACCAATTATTTATAAAACAAGGATATGCTTTGGTCATGTCCCAAATGGAAAATGAATCACTGAGAGAAGATGTGGGTGAACTTGATGAAAATGTGCAGAAGTCAATGGATGAAGAGGTGACCAAGAATAATGGAGAGGAAGCGACCCAGAAACGAACAGGAGCCAAAGTCACTGAGCTCAGTGCAGTCCAAGAGCCACAGGTGCAAAATATACTGGTATTTATGCTAAAATCTGCCAATAATTTTTAGCTTTATCTCAAAGTATTCACTCTGTCTTCCAAAGTAAAACATTTGTGGGGGGGGGCAACGTGGTGGCTACAAAAGTCAGTTATTCTAATTCTCCAGTTCAAACTGAATCTATCAATTTCAGTCCGCGGTTGGATTGTATCTCCTTCTGAGTTCTTAAGAAAGATAAACATACCGTGTGCAGTCAAATTAAATACATGTTATTTGACCATCTTAAGTCAAAATAATAATATAAATGAAACATGTATCCTTATTTTTTTTCTGCCATTAATTTGAACCCAATTTGTATCAATTCCATTAACAGTTACTACAAGTCTGCTTGCAAAGGTGACTATAACTGTTGAAACATAGGAACAAATATGCAGCGTATTCTCCTATTCTTGACTAAATTCATTCACATGACATGAAGAGTTGCATTAAAACAATATAATTAACAAATCAAAATGTTTTTTTCCTCATAATATTGATAAATTTGAGGATTGGGTACAACTATATCTTTAATATTTTTAAATGCTTCTTATTGTATTACTAAGAATCCCCTTTAATCTGGAATAAGTAGACATTCAAATAAAAAATAAACGTTATTTTTTTATTTGATGTCTTATCAGATCTTTCTCCATTAAGAATCTAAGCTTGCTAACAGAAAGAAAGTCCTCCTGCAATGCTGTAAAATAGAGATATAAAAACACATTCTTTATTTTGTTCCTGACTTTTCTTTGCTAGAAATTAGTTTTAATTCCAAGAGCTGTGGTGGCGCAGTAGTTAGGATGCAGGCTAAGGTAAAGGTAAAGGTTCCCCCGCACATGTATGTTAGTCGTTTCCAACTCTAGGGGCTGGTGCTCATCTCCGTTTCAAAGCCGAAGAGCCAGCGTTTGTCCGAGGATGACTCCGTGGTCATGTGGCCGGCATGACTGGACGCCAAAGGCGCACGGAACGCTGTTACCTTCCCACCGTAGTGGTCCCTATTTTTCTACTTGCATTTTTACGTGCTTTCGAACTGCTAGGTTGGCAGAAGCTGGGACAAGTAACAGGCGCTCACTCTGCTACGCGGCACTCGGGATTCGACCCGCCAAACTGCCAACCTTCTGATCGACAAGCTCAGCGTGCTAACCCACTGAGCCACCACATCCCTCATTGCAGGCTAACTGAGCCCATTACCAGGAGTTCGATCCTAACTGGCTCAAGATTGACTCGGCCTTCCATCCTTCCCATGTTGGTAAAGTGAGGACCCAGATTGTTGGGGGCAATATGCTGACTCTGTAAACCGCTTAGAGAGGCCTGTAAAGCACTATGAAGCAGTATATAAGTCTAAGTGCTATTGTTATTGCTATTAATTCCTTTTAAAAGGAATAGATAAATAACTGTTTACCTTGTTCTCTTTCACTAAGGTCTCAGGTCCCATTGAGAAGACCCAAATAGGATGGGGATATTGGGGAAGCTGGGGGAAATCATTGCTTTCAAGTGCTTCAGCTACAATGGCCACTGTTGGTAAGGATATGCTACAAATCAAATGAACTTTCTTTTTTAGTTTTTTTCTTTTAGAAGTTAATGGGGCAACCACAAAATACCTTATGAAAAGTAAAGAAGGATATAGAGCAAGCTGAAAAGATGTTTTTTAAAAAATATATTTATATAGGAATAAATATATCTTGGTCTTTTGAGCATCACCATGGTCAGAAACATTTGGAACTGCTACTGTAGGCTAAATTGGACAAAGACATTTCTAGCCATAGGTTCACACATGTGTGCAGGATGAAAAATAGGAAGAGTAGTTGTATCTAATGTGACTTAGCTGTTCACAACGCTCTTTGTTTTTAGGAGTGTGTAGAGTTTAAGAATTGCTGTCATGTGGGAAGCTATGTTTCCTTTGAGGTTATTTGTGTTATTAAAAACATCTGCAAAATACATAATGTGTTTTGTTATCCGATACATTTTGAATATGTAGCACTCAATTCAAACCCACATAGCCTTTACAAGCTCTTAAAGGTTCATATGTTATTTCTAATTGAAAATATAAAAAAATCCATAGAAAATTGAGATTAAGCTAGTGGCTAGAGTGAGCAAAACAATAGAATGCAGCCTATTGACTTTTATTTTGCCTGCTTGGAGAATACAGGCAGATCTAAGGGCTCCAACTTTCCTGCCATCAATAGATGCCTCAATAGATGCATTGTCACGCAGCCATAGGAAATGTTTCTCTTGTCCTGCTCTTCCCTTTGCAGTGTTGGATGGCAAATATAAAATAGTGCAGCAGTGGTTCAGAAAACCACAGAACATGTTCTTCTTTATTACTCCTTTTCTAGAGGCATTCAAACCAGATTTATTCTTCCTCTGCTTAGTGATCCTGATTGCTCTGACTTGGTCTAGGCCCAGATGAGCTGCCATTTATTGCAATGCATATGGCTAACTTTGGGTGGCAGCATAGAAGATCTGCAGCACCTTGATAGGCCAAGTTCCTGCTCCACAGAAGTATTTAATGTAATTTTAGATTTTATGCAACCTCAGGAATTTTATGAAGTTGCATAAAATCTAAAATTGTAATTTTACATGTTATGTAATTACATGTTATGTACATGTTATGTAATTTTACATGTTGTATTTTATGTAATTTTAGTTACTGCCTCATTTATAGCCCAGACATTGATTGCTCCTTTTGGGTCTTATTTATGGGTCCTAGTCAGGGTGTTTTAATTTCACAATGTACTATATTTTAATTTTGTCTCAAATTTAATTTAGCACTGTTGTTGGTGCCAACAGATCCTTCATAAACACATTCCTTGTACTGGTCTAAGATTGTTAATAGAATAAATTCTGCCCCCCCCCCAAATAATAATAATAATAAAATAAAATAAAAAATTCTCTCTGCATCCTATTGATTTTTATTTTGCTTTCTTGGGAAATTCATCTCAATTTTTTTCCTCAGGGTTAACATTATCTCTTTTCTTTCTCTGTAGGTCATGGAATCTCAAATGTCATTGAAAAAGCAGAAACATCCTTAGGGATCCCCAACCCTAATGATTTACCATCTAATGCCAGAGATGCAATGAAAGGTCAGCTCTTACCTTAGCACATAAAATATTTTATATATAATGACCTTTGTTACCTTTGAAGTAATCTGTATTCTATGGCAGACAAGCTGAGCATCAGGCTGTCATATTAACTGCCAAATAACAAGACTTAGAAATATTGATATTGCTGGTATCTTAGAAACGTGTATATCCTAGAGGAAAAGCACCGGCAAGCTTTGTATTACCGTACTTTGTTCAGGATATAAAATTTATGCCTGCATTAGGATAAACCTTTGCTTTTGTGCAGTGTGAAGATGGCAGAGTTTTAGTTTTTGTTATCAGTCTAGATAGAAATGGATGTTTATAACTGAACATAGGAGCTACTGGTTAGGTTCAGAGAATTGCTGTCTTAGTTTCATATTGCCCATAGAGGGTTTAGGATACTTTGAAGTATCTAAGGGCAGTTTTGACCTTCAATGAATGTTTTTTGTTTTGTTTTAGAAAGCCACAACTCTGAAGAAGTAAGTGATGACAAGAAAGAGACTGAAAATCCGTCACCTCTCAGTGGTGCTTTTGGAATGTTTTCTACCATTTCTTCTGCTGTTCAGAGCACAGTGAGCGAAACTGAAAGGATCATGTTAACATCTGTCTTGGTTTGATATTGCTGTGTCCTCAGTTATTAGCCCTTTAAAGTAGACCAGATCAAGAAATAGATGCCGTTGAGGACTAGGACTCTATATTATTGAGATTGGCTATAATAATAAGGACCTTGCATGTCTGCCTGTGTTTTTCCTTCCTTCCCTCTTACATTCCAGAGTGTTGAGGATGCAGACTAGTTGTGAATCTCTTTGTAACATTCTCCCACCTGGCTGGATTTAGCACATATTACTTCTGCCCCTGGTGCTTTCCTGACAATCTCTGGATTCTTTCTCCAACCTTCTACCTGGCTCTGTGAAGGTTCATTACATTGTCAGTCAGGGATGCAGTTTTTTTTTACCATTTGCAATCTTTAATAATTGCTTTGTTTATTGCCAGTAAGTTATATGTGCCTTGTTTGGAAGTCTTGAATTACAAGCGTTTTCCTATCATAAAGAATTAAACTAATCTTGGGCATTTGAACTTCAGCCAATCCTTCAGTTGACATTTGGAATTTAATTGGACCAGAGTGAAAAGGATATATAAACCTACCAATTAGTCATGTTGTTGAAATTTACAGCTTGGTTTGGAATGAAGATGTAATGTATTTACAAAGCACTAGTATTTGAATGTTGTTATACTTTCATATTGAATCTTTCACAAAAGCAGTCGACGACCCTAGTTCAAACCTGAGAAATAAGATAGATCCTCGGAGACTCATTTTTAAAGAAAGCAGGGTGTTTCCATTTGAATCTCTGGGAGAATGCTGTTCTAGTGATAGATAGATCCAATATAGTGGAGCCTATCAGATTGCATTGTTTAATGCAGAAGTCTCCAACCTTTTGGGCACCAGGGACCGGTTCTGTGGAGAAAGGTTTTTCCATAGACCAGAGAATGTGTGGTTTTGTGTACTGCCAGCAATCCACGGATGGGGCTTTGCTTATTTGTGCAGACCAGTTGCTGGCATGCCGCAGCCCGGTTCCGGTCCACGGACCAGGGGTTGGGAACCCCTGTTTTAATGGATGGGATCTGAAAAAGACAACTGGCTGATATTACAGGATGGGAAGAAACAGTGAGAGATGGCCCTTCAAATTACAAGGCCCTATGCTGTGTAGAAGACTGTTGTGCAGCTGAAGTTTCATGATAGTCTTCAAGCCCCATAACAGAATGCATTGCAATAAACCACACAGTGAGGAAACCCAAGATTTGTTGTTCTTTGCTAGACTGATCTGAAATGAGGCAGACTAAAAACAGTGTTGGTATACACTTGTAGATGAGCTCTTTTTTTTAATGTAGCCAGTTCAAGGGTTATAAATGCATATTTTGGAAATTCTTACTTTCTGTCAACACATTTTCACTATTTATTTGTGTCCCACTTTGCTATCTTGTTTCCTAAGGAAAATTATGTAGATCAATCCTGTATTTTGAAAGTTTGGCTTCCAGAAGCTCAAATTGCCTGTATAGTATATCTCTATCATAAAATCTTTTCCTTCTTTCAAAGTGATATCTTAAAAAAGTGCAAATCTATCTTTTTTAGGGGAAAACAGTTATAAGTGGAAGTTTGGATGCATTGGAATACATTGGTAAAAAGACTATGGATGTGATAGCTGAAGGTGACCCTGGATTTAAGAAAACAAAAGGCTTGATGAACAGAAATTCCACACTATCTCAGGTATGGATTTCCCACACAAAATCTGGGAGAGATTTATTTCTGATCCTCTTATTAACAAATTATCAATCAACATAATAGTTCACAGCCTAGCACCAAATTTATAGCCAGCAACCTTTTCTCTCTCCGTGCTTTTTTAATGGTGTCGTTGTCACACTTCAGCTTCTTTATTTGTAGGTCTTGCGAGAGGCCAAGGAAAGAGAACAACAGAAGACAGCTGCTGAGGTTTCCATGACAACAGAGAAGAAAGCACATTATGGATTGCTTTTTGATGAGTTTCAGGGGCTTTCTCATTTGGAAGCTTTAGAGATGCTTTCCAGAGAGAGTGAATCAAAGGTAAATGACCTTAAGCGATTTTTTTTTTTACAATTGAGGAGGAATAAGAATAGGGATCTATATAAACTCTGGGAGATAAATCCAATTACAGATTCTTTGCAGTACCAGTAAATAAAAGCCAATCAAAGCAGGAGAAAGGACTTTCTGTTGTTACCTATTCCTTTTCTCTGCTTTAGGTAGGTCAGTATGTTTTTAAGTAAGAGGCATAAAAGGCTTTGTTATTCCCAGGAGTTATCTGACTGGGATAATCCAAAGAAAATCAATTCCATTGTATGATATGGAAACACAAGTATATGGAAACACTTTGCTTTTTGCTACCATTTTTCAAAAAACATTTTCAGTTACTTTGTCGATTTTTTTAATACTGCTGCTGTATTTCTCATATCGGATATGAAACTACCAGATATACTGTTCTCATTGTATCTTTTCAAACAGGTGAAATCTGTTATAAGTACACTTTCTGGTGAGGAGTTTGCTACCTTAAAGGAAGAGCTGGAAAAGCTGAAAGAAGCATTTTCATTAGCTGAATTTGATGATGATGAAGATGATGATGAAGAAAAAAGAGGTAAATATGCAGATCCAACACTTGAATACCGACTGTGCAATAGTATATAAAGTGAAGCGAGTGAGGTAGCTTTTTAATATTCTGTAGCATTCAGTCATTGATGCTTATATTTTAGAGGCTCAAGCTTTTCATTAATCAAGTGAAATAAACAATAGATACTAAAAGCTACCATATTCAAGTAGCTTCTGACTTAATGACCACAACGGAGCCCAAAATTTCTGTTGCTAAGCAAGACCTTTCTTGCCACAGTTGTTAAGTGAATCACTGCAGTTGTTAGTAACCCGGTTGTTAAGTGAATCTAGCTTCCTTAATTGACTTTGTCAGAAGGTTGCAAATGTGATCCCATGACACTGCACCTGTCATAAATACATGCCAGTTGCCAGGCATCCACATTTTTATCACCTGACCGGGAATGCTGTAATGGTTGTGTGAAAAACAGTCATCGGTCACTTTGTTCAGTGCTGCTGTAATTGCAAATTGGTCACTAAATGAATAGTTGTAAGTTGAGGACTACCTGTATTTTAATGCTCTGTTCTTCTGAGTAGTAGATAATTACCTGAAAATTTAAATGAACAACCAAATAACAGCATGGGACTTCCTTAACTAACATAATGTAGAGAGAAACGTGGTGGTCATAGTGGCTGATTGGAATCTTAGGGAGGAGACTTGTAATTTATTTTATTTATTTTATTTTATTTTAATTCCATTTATATCCCGCCCTTCTCCGAAGACTCAGGGCGGCTTACAAGCTTAGCAGTAGCCTTCATTCTATGTATATGCCTGCTTATTAGGGCTTTCATACACCCCCCAAGCGGCATTATTACAAAGTCAGCTTAATTGCCCCCAACAATCTGGGTCCTCATTTTACCTACCTCGGAAGGATGGAAGGCTGAGTCAACCTTGAGCCTGGTGGGATGCGAACCTGCACTAATTGCAGGCAGCTGGTGTTACTTAAGGAGGCATTAGCCCACTGCTCCACCAAGGCTCTGTGTCTATGAATGGCTCCTGTGTCTATGAATCAGGCAACTTATATGTGAAAAAGAAGAAGACAAAAAGCATTCATGTTTGTTCCATTATGTTGCTAGTATTGTGTTGGTTGCATAGCTGTTGATATGTACTTAACCGTGTTTTCCCCAAAATAAGACCTGGTCTTAATTTATTTTTTTTTGGGGGGGGCTCCAAAAGAGACACCAAGTCTTATTTGGGGGGGGGAGAGTGTCTTTTCCACTCACCTCTGACACTGACAGCTTCGCCCAACCGGCCCACTTCTGCAGCCAGAGGAAATGCCTCTGCAGCTGAGAATGGAGCTCCGGCCTGCTTTTCGCCAAGAGAGGCCTTTCCAGAAAGGCCTCTGACTGTGAAATGCAGGCCGGGTGATGCAGCAGAAGAAGTGGGCTGGTGACGACAGGCAGGCTGCAATGGTAAGTGGGTGAATGGGGCGTGGGGCAGCTCCACCCCCCCACCCCTGCCCTAGCTTGATTTTTAGGCATGCACCTCACCCCAAAACTAGGGCTTATTTTGGGGGTAGGGCTTATATTACTCCCACTCCACAAAATCAAGCTACGGCTTATTTTGGGGGGGGGTAGGTCTTACTTTCAGGGAAACACGTTATTACCTTTAGAAAGCACCCCTATCTTTCGATCACAAAGATTATGAAAAAGTGTGCTCATGTTCTGAAACAGAGATGTGCCCCACTCGGGTAGTGAAAAACAACAAACAAGCCTATATGTAATTTTATTGAAAATACACAATCTATTTCCTGTTGTTTTTAGAAGACGAAGATTTCACAAATGAAGTGGGCATACTCTTTTCACAGCTGTGCATCTCTCTAAAACCAGCTAAATTGCTCCAAGTGAGTATATATTTGTTTTTGGCTTTTAAGATTATCCATAGGCCTGGTCTGGAAGTAGTTTGTCTTTTGAAATTTGAAGTAGCTTGTAGTAAGTAGACTAACTTTAAATTTAATTAATTTTTATTTTAATTCATTTAAATTACATTGATTAATAATTAATGATATATAATAGCAACTGAAGGAATTTTATAATTTAGGCCATTACATATTAGAAGTGCTTTTCAACAATGTGCATCTTTGTCCCATCACCTCTAGGCGGAATAGGTGGCAAACAAGCCTAATAAATAAATAAATCCTTCAAGCTGACTCTTAGTGGTCCATATTGTTGCAGCTTTTTAAAATATCCAGAATTTAATCTAATTAAACCTAATTTCTGGGCATTGGCTTGTTATCTTTTATGTTTTACATGTAAAGTTTAAAGAATAGCTTAAGGCAACGATCGAAGTATTTTTCTTTAAGGTGATAGGTTAATAGAAGTAGAATGAAACAGAAAATACGTTTTGTTTTGAGTTTAAAACAAAACAGCTGTACCTGAACTTTCATATGAATATTCTACTCTATTCTATCCTGCAATACAAGTCAGAATTGTTCAAGTGTTCTAAAAAAACCAGAAATATTTTGACTTCACCCATAGGAAACAATGGATCTGAGGGCCGGCTTCTGTTCTTTTGTGTTTTACAAGAGGGTCAGAGGAAAAAGTGAGATTGTAATTCATGCATCTGCCACCTCAAGCACAAAATAGAAGTCCAATTTTGGTGCTTGGAACAGTTGGAATATTTCAAATGGCAGAACTCCAGATGACCAGATTTTATTCAGTCTTAAAATTCTTCAAACCTACACTATTTCCAGTCATATTTCAAAGTTAAAAGACACATTTCCTTGTAGTAATGTGTAAAAACAGTAAGTGGCAGTTTTCCAGGAGAGAATGACAAACTATTCATTGTTATTTGTCTGATTTTTTTTTAAAAAAAATCTGGTGTACTCCTCTGGTTTGGAAAGTTTATCTGACACACTTATTTTTTATAGTTATCTTCTACATACTTATACAAGAGATTACATTTTCGTATGAACTTTTAGATGTATGAAACATCTTGGGTTGGGCGGGATGAGTGAGTAGAGTTTCCCAGGCCACAGGAATAAAATTATAGCTTCTATGTTAACCCAAACACTGGCTTATATTTATATATTATATGTTAACCCAATCATTGCACTGTACCCTTCCTCCAACAAAGAAGAAGAAAGAAAATGTGAGCTATTTCAGTCTTGAATGGGGAAGATTACAGATTACAAATATTATGCTATTTTCTAACCCTTCGTTCTATACCAGTATGATTGAAAAACCATAATGGCATTGTACAGATAGAAGCAGTTTTGATTTTCAGTGGCTAGAGTTGGGAAGGCAGGGAGCAATTCATGTAATCAGTGAAGAGTGACCACTTACTTATAGGAAGTTGTGTTGTGGTGGAGATACACCGTTTGCACCCTCCTCATGGACATGATGCTAGCGTGACATTTTGCTGCAAATTGAGAATGTGAAGCCTTATAGATATTGTTCTCTCTGGCATCTATTGTCATTGATCATATTGGCTGGGGGATGCTGGCAATTCAGCTACATCTGGAAGGCTAAACATTCCCCATGTCTCTGTAAGAAAATAATATATTTATTTAAAGAAATTAGTTTCCTTGCCATGTAGCAGGCCTTTGGCATTTTGTTATCACCACATGGGAATAATTATGGACTGGGATCTTTTATCTTTTCTCTGTGGAGCCTGGATAGGGGCATTCTCCTGATCAGCAATATGTTGATGTATCTCTTTTTTCTCTTGGGCAGGCAAGGACCTCTGCTCATGAATTAGTTAAAAACCTCGACATGCAAGTGGCCAAAGAAGCAGAAAAGCATGAAGGAGACCCTGACGTAGGCTCAGGAGATACTGAACAAGAGAATAAAAAGTCAGTGGAGGTAATAATTTTAATCAAAAGAACACTACAGTACAGCTCAAATGGGTACATCCATCTAAGAGCTATCATCATATCTCTTCATTCTTAAGCTATGATCTCTGCATGTAATCTTTGTCAGGTGGAATTAGATAATAGAATAGCATTATTTTCTAATTTTGCAGGATATCCACATGGTTGCAATCAGAAGCCTGGCTGAGTTGACAGCTTATTCCATTGAAATATTCCACAAAACTGCAGCATTGGTTCTTCATGGGCAGAAAGAAGATGTGTTGGCTATAAACCGAGCTAAAAGCCTTTCCCAGTAAGATGAATCACTCCTGTCTTCTCTATTTCTTTCCCTTCTTCTCAAAAATGTAAAAAGATTAACAAATACTTGGTTCCTGCTCACCATTCTTGTTTAGGGCAGTGGAATAAAAGCCCAAAGAATCTCCTACACAATTCTTTACTTCTGTATGTCCATATCTAGTATAACACACTGCCATGGAAAATCGCAGGCTTATAAGAGCTCCAGTACTTCCTGTAGGAAATGTTCTTACTACCATGTTTATAGGCCTTCTGCTTGCTTATGGCTCCAAGAGGTTACAGAGTTACATTCAGTCTGAATGTTTTCCTTCAGTTGAGCCTTCCTATTTCTCTTTAGTAATGGAAGTGATCAGTCAAAATAATGGATGAATGAGATGAGGAAGGGGCATATAGGTCAAACTGGAAAACAGCCTGATTTATCTCTTAACAATCAGAGTGCCCAGTTCTAGTCTAAATCTGAATCTAAAATTTTGATAACGGCAATCAAAGTCTTACTATCTATCACTGGACATTGAGAAATGAGTACACCCTCTCCTCATGTATTGATTAATGTTCCATTCCAATGGCCATTAAGTGAAATGGTTGCTAAATGAACACAAGAGAGAGATGCAAGTGTCGCTGGTTGCTGCTGTCTGATTCAGATAAAAGTTATCTTGTACAATGTCGCTCTTCCTCAGCTGCTTTTCTTCAGAGCTCAGTGCTTTCTTGAAAGCGGCTAACCCAAATTAACAAGAACAGCTCCATGCCCTTAATTAGTTGATTAGAAGCCTCTGGCCCAGCAGCTCCCAACCTTTTGGCACCAGGCACCAGTTTCCCTGGGGAGAGGTTTCTCTGCGGACCGGAGGGGGTGTGATTTCATGTGCTGTCTGCATCCCGCAGATGGGGCTTCACTTGTTTGTGCAGACCGGTTTCTGACATGCTGCAGACTGGTGCCGGTCCATGGTCTGGAGGTTGGGGACCCCTGCTCTGGCCCATTGATGAAGCTGACCAGACCTTAATCAGTTTCACACTGAATACTTTGGTTGACAGATGGGACAAAATTTGGCCCTAAATAATGTGCATTGGTCAGAAAATGAAATTTTAATTACCATTTATTACTGTCATATTTGTGAACGGTCACTGAGGTCATCACTAAATGAGATGTACAGTTAAGCTATATATAATTTTCTGCTTGACAGAATTGGGTATTTGTGGATATATAGCTCAACTACCTGGAAATCTGACAAGTTTTAAATGAATTGGTTCAGGTAGTTCTGTAAAATAACATATTTAAAAATTATTTATCCCAGAAAGATATTTACGTTTCTTTGATTTCCCCCCCCCCTCTACAATGTATCAGATTAGTAGATATCAAGATGATCTTTTGTTGGAAAGCTGCTAAATAGGTGCGGGGTTTAAGTGCAGAATAAACGGCAATATGAAGTATTTATAATTTTGCTCAATACTAGAATGGGTGAGCAGCTTTCAAGGAAGCACTCAGTGCTATGCCCTCCCAGATCTCACAGGCATCAGTATTTTTTGTTTAATTCTTGGTTCCAGGAAAAAGAAGTAATAAAGAACACTAACTGATAAGGAAGAATTTTTGTAGCTCACGGTTGAAATGAGGGGTCCTTGGTGCTCTCTGAGCTTGGTTGTTTCTTTGCAGACATTTCATTATCCAATCTAGGTAGCATCATCAGTTCTAGTGCACTGACTGGCATTGATGATGCCAGTTTTTGGGTAATGAAATGTCTGAAAAGGAAAACAACCAAGTTCAAGAGAGCACAAGAGCACTAAATATTGCAGCAGGCTTGCACCGTCCTTTTTTTTCAACATTTCTCCCAGAAAGTATTCTCAATTTGATAACCCTGCTAAAAGAATTTACTATGATTAGAAGCGAAACCTCTCCTCGCTGCCTTTTTTCCCCTTCTTTTTTTTTACATACATAGCTAAAGGAAATATTTGCAAGTTAATTTGAATCTGTGTCTTCATATCCCTTCAAACCACCAAGAACCAGCTTTAGAAGGTCTTGATTTTCTATTCATGTATTTTCCAGATCAGCTCATTATGGCAAAATCAGGGCATACGTCTAGTTAGGTTCCCAGGCATACTAGTTGCAAATTATGCAGGACCTTTAGAAACTGACGGAGAGCTTGTAGATCATCCTTAGTCTTGGACATGGTAAAATAAAAAATAAAAAGATAAAGATGTATAAAGATTATGATGTGTTGTTCTTTTTTTTAGAATGACCATTATGCTGTGCAAAGAATTGTCGTCCCTCTCTAAAGAATTTGCTACATGCTTAACAGCTGCTGGGGTAAGATGCTGTATGATGTCTAGTGATGAAAAGCTTGTCATGGCACAGTAGAAAGATTCAGCCTGCAGGACACATACTGCTGTTTTTGTTTTATGCTATTTTGAAGAAAGGTGTCCTGCTATTTCCTGTAACTGCTACAATCAGTCAAGTATTTTAAAGGTAAAGGTAAGGTAAAGGTTCCCCCGCAAATGCGTGCTAGACGTTTCCAACTCTAGGGGCCGGTGCTCATCTCCGTTTCAAAGCCGAAGAGCCAGAGCTTGTCCGAGGACATCTCCATGGTCATGTGGCCGGCATGACTAGACGCCAAAGGCGCATGGAACACTGTTACCTTCCCACCGTAGTGGGCCCTATTTTTCTACTTGCATTTTTACGTGCTTTCGAACTGCTAGGTTGGCAGAAGCTGGGACGAGTAACAGGAGCTCACTCTGTTACACTGCACTCGGGATTCGACCTGCCAAACTGCCGACCTTCTGATCGACAAGCTCAGCGTCCTAACCCACTGAGCCACCACGTCCCTTTTTACTTCGTATTTTACTTCGCTTTTATTAGTAAGATGTTAGAGTTTACCATTTTTAAAGGATTTTTTTTTGGCCAGATAAATCAGAAAAGGTTACTGAGGTTGGATTTTTTTCCATAGGTTTCTTTATATCAGTAGTTTCCTCCATTTTGCTTTAGATGCTCACATTACTCTATTATGAGAGGATCCATGCCAGATATTTAGCATCATTTCCATCTTGGCTCTCAATACTGCACATACTCATTTCAGTAGCATGGGGAATAGATTATGAACTGATTAAAAATCAAAGGTTTTGAATTAGTTTTAGATATGCAGCCTGTATTCTCTTCAAGATCTCTCTTTTTTTGGCTTGGTTTTCAAGTGCAACTTAATATATTCAATCTTTTCAGGTGGAAGAGAAGGCTGATGTGCTCAATCCTTTAATCACAGGAGTGTTTTTGGAGGTGAGTTACATATGCAAATGCTTGTGAGAAATGTGATTCTGAAAAACCATTTTGATATATGGTTGGTTATCTGGCCTGACATAGCTGTGAAACTAGTACAGGAATTCCTTGACTTACAACCATAATTAAACCCAAATTTTCTGTTGCTAAGCAAGACTTGTTAAGTAAGTTGTATGTCACATTTTATGACCTTTTTGCCACAGTTGCTAAGCAAATGGGCTTTTCTCATTTACTTTGCTTGTTGGAAGCCAGCTGGAAAGGTTACAAATGGTGATCAAATGATCCCGGGACATGGCAACTATCATAAATACATGCCAGTTGCCAAGCACCGAAATATTGATCATGTGACCATGGGGATGCTGCAACGGTTGTAGGTGTAAAAATTGGTCATAAATTTCTTTTTTCAGTGTAACTTCATATGGTCACTAAACAAAAGGCTGTAAATTGAGGACCTCCTGTATTTAGCTCACAATATCTGTTTCTGAAGTTTTATTGTGCAGAGAAAAGCAGCGTACATAAAATGGTAAATGTTTTGGGATGTTGTTTTGCTCAGGACAAAACAATCCTATCCAAGTTTGGATGAACAAGTTGAAGAAATAAAACATTTGAAACATCACACTTTGTTTTCAGCTTATAACACAGTTTAGGTTAGAATTGCGCACTTCAGAATTCTCTTCTGTGATCAAAACAATTAGTTTTTGCTGCTTAGAACATGTGATCTGGACTTTTTGCTCAAACATTCAAAATGGCAGTTCAGAGTTGAAACACTTTGCATATTCCTATTAAAATGTGATAGTGTCACATGATTTACTGCCCTAGATACTAAGGATGATGAGCAGTGTAGAGATTTTATGCTAAAGGCCTTGGCTAGGGCTTCAAAACACAACCTTATCTTCATAGCCTAACCTTATACAGACTAAATATATAACAACGAAGATTAATATTCCATTTCTCCATCTCCATCCAACTGACAAAATGATGTAATAATTCCCATAGATTAGAACAAAACTGAAATAATGTAAAAAGAGTTTAAAAAAAAACAGATGGATGGCTTTAAGTGAATATGGAACAATGTGTTCATGTAATATGCCTAGGAATCAATCAAATTACTTACATACCTGTGCTTCATTATTTATTTTACTAAAGCAATTAATTAGAGACAGATGCCAAACAAATTCTGATCTTTAGAATGGATGGATGTTCTTTATTCGTATGACTAGCTTTTCATTCTCTTATAGGCTTCCAACAGTGCCTCTTATATCCAAGATGCCTTTCAACTACTTTTGCCCGTGCTGCAGATCTCGCATATCCAGACTCGGACAGAGTTATCTCAGCAATAAATCAAGTCTGAGTAAACTGGAACATCACTTCCAATGGACCTGAATGGAAGTTCCCTTGTTCCATAAGAAGACAAAAGCATCTTACTATAAATTAAGACAGATGTGTTGACTTGTAGTTTGCCACTGTCCAGAATAAGATGCTGAAGGGCCATGATGCAACCACCTACATAGGTAGACAGGATGATCTGTAGACAGCATAGGATGTTTGTAATGCAATTTGTCTTTGTCATTTTGCTGGATAATCTTCTATCTGCTTCTGCTCCTTAGACCCTCTGCATTATGCTCCTTGAGATAAAAGCATTATGAAGGAAAGACTCATAGTGCAAGGGACGCATAGCGCAACAATGTTCGTGGCTTGACACCTGAGATTATTGGAGTCAGTAACTGCTGCAAATTGCATTATACTCACATTGCTATTTTAAGTTAAAAGCCTAGCACTCCAAAGAGATATTGAGAAAATAAGATTGGTTTTAGAGCATGTGAGTGATTTTTCAATTGTCTATTCTAAGATCTGGAGATCCCAAAGGAAACAAAAAGACTTAAAAAAAACTCTGCTAAGATTGCAGTTCTGGGTGTTATTTGAAAGGAGAAAAAGGGCCATTTATATATCTCGACTTGCTACCCAGTAAGCATGATTATGCTTCAGGTGTGAAAAGTTTTTAGACAACTTAGTGATCTGACCTTTTATTGATGTATACTCTCTATTAGTGCTTGTTTACAGATAAATTTGGTATTTTTTTTTAAAAAAGAAACACTTTTATGTAATAGCATTTGATGTTTAAATAAACACATTTTGCTAGACCTCAGTTAATCAATAGATTTTCAGTGTCCTACTTCCTTAGCAGTAAATAAAAAGGAGCCAAGAAGGAGTTGACTCCATTTGAAGAAAAGTAAGGCTTTTGATAAATGCCTTGAGGTAAGATGGGCAGCCTATACATATTATAAATAAATAAAATGAAGCTATCAAGGGAAGTTTACAAATTAGATGCAGTATTTTGTTTCCCTTTAGACCCATTTCATGACTGGATAATTCTGTGAAAATAATTTTTTAGGGTTCTGGGAAATTAGCCTGAATTCCAAAAATTGTGACTTAATTCTTAATATCAAAGACTAGAATACAATTTCTTCTTATCTTTTTTGTCCAATTGTTACTTTGCACAATTTTGTCTTGTTCCATAATTTATATGTTTATTAACTTGTTCTTTCCTAGAATCCTAGTTCGGCTCAGGGAAAGTCTACTAGCAAAGGAAAAAAAGATGAATTGCAACTTGTTTTACTTTAGTAAATGTTCTTGCTTTTGTCTTTGTTAGCATGTCTTTGTTTTAATTGCAGTTCTGAATTGCTTGATGGTCTTTACAGTTACTAAATTACTTTATTACCATATTACAGCACTAGTAAGGAATGTTGGAACAATGCACTATATACATCTATATACATCTACATACATGAGTGTGTATGTGTATATATGTGTCTCTGTGTATGTATATGTATGTGCATATATATATATATATATATATATATATATATATATATATGCACATACATATACAGGTAATCTAAAAATAGTTAACAAGCATATATATATATATATATATATATATATATATATATATATATATATATATATATATATATATATATATATACACACACACACACACATAAGATACATACATATAAGATACATACATATATATACACACATCCAATAAAATGCCCTTTAATTTCAAAATAAAAGGCTTTTTAGACCGTTTAATTTCTAGCAAAGTATCTATTTTATCTATTTTAAATATGTATATGCACTATATTGTATACAGAGAATAAATGTCTTATGATGTAATAAGGAAATGGCTGCTTATTAAATACGTTGACTGTTGAATACCTACAGTTACTCATATTCAGGTCAACAAAACAATATTTCTGACGTGCTGCTTTCACACATTTTCTTGCTTAATGTATGGAATTGCATTGTTTCAAGATAGTGGGAATGATACCATATGTGATGAACATATAGTATATTGGGCAGAATACATGTGGTTTGTTTTTCTACTTGTGTGAAATTAATACTTAAATTAAAAATGCATATTCTACCCTATTACTTTACCCAAAGAGAATAGCAATCTGTTCAAATGGAACAATTGCATATTTTCTCCAACAGTTGCTCAGCCCTCGTTTCATTTTTAGATCTTTTCAAAGGAGACATAGACTTTGTGAAATGCTTTGCATTTGATTATAGAATTGTAGTGTTGTTATAAGACTACAGAGAAATTGTACTTCCAATTCATAAAAACAGTATGAAAGTAAAATTAGAAATGTACTGGATTGATAGAACTGTAAGTGAATGAACAAAGAAAGACCATAGGTTGAAGTCTTCAAACCAAGTGGCTACAGGTTTGGATTTATAAGAATATTGTAAATAAATAGAAAACAAAGAAACTTGGAACGACTTTTTATGCATCCCTCTTCCCTGTTTTTGGTTTTGGAATCAAGTTCCAAATGCACTCCCAAGTAAGCACACTTACTTGAAAATATAAATGTTTTAAATGCTGAGTACATTTAACTAAATTTAATTGGCTTATGTCTTCAATACCTACGTCTAGCTTAATCTTTTTTGCCATTTTTATTCCTCTATATTGCTTTTGTTCTGCACTGTTTTCCCATGGTATAAGGTTTTGGAGCATGCTGGATGAGGTATTCTGGGAATTGAACTACACATCTCTTAGAGATGCCAAGGTTGAAAAACATTGCTTTAAAACCTATTGATCATCTTCCCTAGCATTATTTTAGAAAGGGATGAGATTAGTGAGACATAAAATTAGACTCTCACATAGGTTTATGCTACTGCAAATAACGTTGACAAGTTTCAATTATATAGAATAAAAAACAACTCTGTGTATCTAAAGAAATCGTTCACCAGCCCAAGAAACCTCAGCTTTAAGCCAATTGTTAGGGACCATGTGGTTGCAACACAAGTAAAGATTGAACTGAATGAACTTTGTCTTTTTTAATTTGTTATAATTCTGTACCAAAGGAATAAGAAAAGAGAAAAGTCTATCCCTTCTTGTTCAAATAACTGCTCAAAAACAATATAATTAAATAGGGTTTATGAAGTAGACTTGGCTAAGCAGAACAAAATGTAGCAGAAGAAGCCAGTTGCATAAATTATTATAGCAATAATTGCAAGAGCAAAAGAGGCACGAATTGTCTACTTCAAACATATACTAACAGCATGATCATCAGTTTCCAACTTGGTTGCTGGCAACACTTGCCCAGGACTGAAAATAGGCAACAATCTTTTCAAACATGATCTTTGGTATGTTGGATATGTCAATTTTAATTCTAAAAATGAAGACCAACTGTGAACCATGGTTGTAATTCTTTAAAAAAAATCAGTTGAAATGCAGCTCTGGGAAGTGTTCCAAAGGTGCTTTTCAACAGGCAATTGGAATTTCTTTGTTTTTTTCTTCAAAATGTTTCACTTCTCATCCAAGAAGCTTCTTCAGTTTTCAAGGAGAAGAGAAAAAAGACAGTCCAGTGACCTTTTGAAAAGCACCTTTGGGACAACCATGACCTGGATCATTCAGAATCTTCATAGACACTCTGGGAAATGGATAAATTATCAGAAAACAACATAATTCTAATATTTAGTGGGCTTTTCCTATTTATACTTTTATTTTCACCTGAATCATTTTACATAAATGTGGACTGGTTCTCAGTTATACTATTCTTCAGGGCTTTTTTTTCTCATAGAACGCTTAGAACGGAGTTCCGGCACCTTTTTTGGATGGAACCTTGTAGGGTAGGCAAGGCGGGTTGTAAGACGTGTGAGTTCCGGCACCTTTTTCTTTTACAAAAAAAAGCACTGCTATTCTTTATTTACAGTATAAAGCATACTTGAAACACTTCTACTGTCAATGCTGCTAACATCAAATGTTCTTGCTTTGACAAAAGATGAAGCAGCTATTTAATATTTAAACTTATATGTTACTTTAAGAGCTATAATCAGTTATTGCTAGGGGAGGGGGAAGAAAGAATGTGTCTCAAGGCTGTCTTGAAATAAGAGAAGATAAGAATTTGGTGGGTTGTCTAACAGAAGGGAAAACTGACCCTTCAAACTGATTGGAGAATGTGATTTATGACAGCAATGAAAAGGTGGAGAATTGTGTTTAACATATTGTGCTAAGGGGAGGGGAATTCAGATTTCAACTTCTCTTAGCAAGGATTGCCGATGTTATAGGGCTCTGATAAAAAGACTTTTAAGGTAAACAATGCCTCAGAGTCATTTGAAGAGCTCATCTGTCAGAAACTTGGCATCCACTAAAAATAATCAAAAGCTAAATTTGGAATATAATATGATCAGTCATTTAGTTATTTAAGAAATAGACTATTATTTACTCTGCTCTCAATGTCATATGTAACTTTGCACATGTGTATACTCTTTTTATTAAAAAGTTTTACAATACATTTTTAAATACAAAAAACTCCCTCCTCCCCTCCCCTCCCCTCCGCCCTCCCCAACTTCCCAGAGCTGAATACAGGGTATAGTGATACAAACATAAGCTAAAATATGCTAACAACAAAAGTAAAACATTAAATTCTATCGCACTTTAACTCTCCATAGTCATAATATTAATGAAATAACAAATAACTAATTATACATCATAAAAATCCACTACTTATTCAAATGCTAAATGAAACTTTTTAGTCCCATATTTATTCTGAATATATTCAATCCATCTTCTCCATTCCACAATATATCTCTGTTGTCTTGCTGCCGTAATTAGATTCAACATCAACTTAGTGTCTATAACAGTAGTATCTGTAATAATACCCAATAAAAACAATCGCGGAGAAAACTTTATCCTTTTCTTAAATATCTTTTGCATATTCCACCAAATTTTAATCCAAAAAAGCTTTAACCTTTTTACAAGTCCACCATATATGAAAATACGTTGCATCCTCACAACCACACCTCCAACATTTGGGCTGGCAGTTCGGATACATACTTGCTAATTTTTTAGGGTCTAAGTGCCACCTATAAAACATTTTATAAAAATTCTCTCTTAAATTTTGGGCCTGTGTAAATTTTACATTTCTAACCCAAATCTTTTCCCAAGTATCCATTGTTATAACTTCTTGAAAATTCTGGGCCCACTTTATCATACAATCTTTAACAAGTTCCGTTTCTGAATCAATTTCTATCAATGCATTATATATCCTTTTTATATGTGCTTGACCTTGATCTCTAATTTGTTTTACCAAATTTTCATCAATCATCGAAAAACCAACTTTCTGGTCCTCTTTCCATCTTGCCTGTAGCTGCCCATACTGGAACCAAGTTTGTACAATCTTTTCTTCTTTTAAAATATTATATGGCTTTAATTGCCATACATTCCTTTCTAAACTTAAGATTTCCTTATATGTAGTCTCATCATGTTTAAATTCCACATTTATATTTTCTATTGCATGTTTAGGTATTGTCCAAATTGGTATCTTATAATTTAACTTATGTCTATACTTTTTCCAAACTCGCAACAGAGCATACCTTAATATATGTATCTTAAACACATTATCCACCTTCTTATCATACAATAAACATGCATGCCAACCAAATAACAAATCATAACCCTCAAGATTTAATAGTCTCCCTTGTGTTAAATTAAACCAGTCACTTATCGATGACAAAGCAGCAGGCTCATAATATAATTTAAAATTAGGCATTTTAAGACCACCTCTTTCACGCGTATCTTGCATTATCTTAAATTTAACTCGTGGCTTTTTCCCTGCCCAAACAAATTTATTAATACCTTTTTGCCATTCTTCCAAATTTAAATCCTTTTTAAGTATAGGTATCATTCGAAACAAAAATAAAAATTTTGGCAAAACATTCATTTTCACTGCTGCAATTCTTCCCAGTAAAGATAATTGTAGTTTTTTCCAACTATCTAGTTCTTTTTGTATTTTTCCCCATAACATTTCATAATTATTCTTATATAACTTCACATTTGAAGCTGACAGATAAACCCCCAAATATTTAATCTTTTTAACTATTTCAAATCCCGTTAGCTCTTCTAGAGCAGCCTTTTGTTCTATAGTCATATTCTTAGACAGTATTTTAGTTTTTTGTGTATTTATCTTAAATCCAGAAACTTTCCCATATAACATTATTATCTCCATCAATTCTACAACTGAGTAAACCGGTTGAGTTACTGTAATAACCAGGTCGTCCGCAAACGCCCTCAATCTATAATCCTGATCTCTTATTTGAATTCCCCTAATTTTATTTGAATCTCGTATTTTAATCAGTAATATTTCCAATGTTAAAACAAACAATAAGGGTGACAACGGACACCCCTGTCTTGTACCCTTTTCAATATTACATATTTCTGTCAAACTATTGTTTACTATTATACGAGCTGTTTGCTTCTGATATATTGCCCTAATAGGTTGTAAAAAATTTTCCCCAAATTCCATTTTCTCCAATACTTTCACCAAAAATTGCCAGTCCAATTGATCAAAGTCTTTTTCAGCATCCAAAAAGATCAGCGCTGCGGGGACCTGATTACACATGTGTATACTCTTTTAGACAACTTCAAAACACCGTTCCAATACTGATTCAGTTTAGTGGAATTCTTATCTCTGTGGAAATATCTCAGTTACAAAATCAGTTACTTTCAAGCTATGTGTGTAGAAATACTTTACTTGCTAAGTCTTGCTGACATTTTGAATGATTGCTGGGATTGACATAATTTCATCACTAAACCAATCAATCTTATTTTCTTTCTTTTCTGGTCAAATCTCTTGCAAAAATGAAAGGTAAAAGTAGAATGGTGAGTAAGACATTTGGGAAAATACTAATATTTCTCAAATCTATATGTATTCAGTTTTGAGTGAAAACTATTTTGGTCACATTATTTGTTGTTGTTGTTAGCTGCGAAGTCGTGTCCGACCCATCGCGACCCTATGGACAACATTCCTCCAGGCCTTCCTGTCCTCTACCATCTTCTGGAGTCCATTTAAGCTCACGCCTACTGCTTCAGTGACTCCATCCAGCCACCTCATTCTCTGTCGTCCCCTTCTTCTATTGCCCTCGATCTTTCCCAGCATTAGGCTCTTCTCCAGTGAGTCCTTCCTTCTCATTAGGTGGCCAAAGTACTTGAGTTTTAGCTTCAGGATCTGGCCTTCTAAAGAGCAGTCAGGATTGATCTCCTCTAGGACTGACCGGTTTGATCGCCTTGCGGTCCAAGGGACTCGCAGGAGTCTTCTCCAGCACCACAGTTCAAAGGCCTCAATTCTTTGGCGCTCAGCCTTTCTTATGGTCCAACTTTCACTGCCATACGTTGCAACTGGGAAGACCATAGCCTTGACTATACGCACTTTTGTTGACAGGGTGATGTCTCTGCTTTATTAGTGTGCTGTCTAGATTTGCCATGGCTTTCCTCCCCAGGAGCAAGCGTCTTTTAATTTCTTGGCTACAGTCCCCATCTGCAGTAATCTTGGAGCCCAGGAAAATAAAATCTGTCACTACCTCCATTTCTTCCCCATCTATTTGCCAGGAATTGAGAGGGCCAGATGCCATGATCTTGGTTTTCTTAATGTTAAGTTTCAACCCAAGTTTTGCACTCTCCTTCTTCACCTGCAACAAGAGGCTCTTTAGTTCTTCTTCACTTTCTGCCATTAGAGTGGTATCATCTGCGTATCTTAGGTTGTTGATATTTCTTCCGGCAATCTTAATTCCAACTTTTGATTCATCTAGCCCTGCCTTTCTCATGATGTGCTCTGCATATAAGTTAAATAGGCAGGGCGACAGTATACAGCCTTGCCGGACTCCTTTCCCAATTTTGAACCAATCAGTGGTTCCGTGTCCAGTTCTCACTGTTGCTTCTTGACCCGCATATAGGTTTCTCAAGAGACAAATAAGATGGTCTGGTACTCCCATCTCTTTAAGAACTTGCCACAGTTTGTTATGATCCACACAATCAAAGGCTTTAGCATAGTCAATGAAGCAGAAGTAGATGTTTTTCTGGAACTCCCTAGCTTTCTCCATGATCCAGCGTATGTTGGCAATTTGATCTCTAGTTCCTCTGCCTCTTCGAAATCCTGCCTGCACTTCTGGTAGTTCTCGATCCACATACTGCTGAAGTCTAGCTTGTAGGATTTTAAGCATGACTTTACTAGCATGAGAAATGAGTGCAATGGTGCGATAGTTTGAACATTCTTTGGCACTGCCTTTCTTTGGAATTGGAATGTAAACTGATCTTTTCCAATCCTGTGGCCATTGTTGAGTTTTCCAAATTTGCTGGCAAATTGAGTGTAGCACTTTTACTGCATTGTCTTTTAAGATTTTGAATAGCTCAGCTGGAATACTGTCACTTCCACTAGCTTTGTTGTTGCTCAGCTTTTCTAAGGCCCACTTCACTTCACATTCTAGGATGTCTGGCTCGAGGTCAGTGACCACCTTATTGTGATTATCAGGGACGTTAAGGTCATTCTTGTATAGTTCTTCTGTGTAATTTTGCCACCTCTTCTTAATCTCTTCTGCCTCTGTTAGGTCCCTGCCATTTTGGTCCTTTATCATGCCCATTTTTGCATTAAACGTTCCCTTCATTTCTCCAATTTTCTTGAAAAGATCTCTGGTCCTCCCTATTCTATTATTTTCTTCTATTTCTTTGCACTGTTCATTTAAGAAGGCATTCTTATCTCTTCTAGCTATTCTCTGGAATTCTGCATTCAATTGGGTGTATCTTTCTTTTTCTCCCTTGCCTTTCGCTTCCCTCCTTTCCTCAGCTATTTGCAAAGCTTCCTCAGACAGCCATTTTGCTTTCTTGCATTTCTTTTTCTTTGGGATGGTTTTGGTTGCTACCTGTTGTACAATGTCGCGAACCTCTGTCCATAGTTCTTCAGGCACTCTGTCTATCAGATCTAATTCCTTAAATCTATTTGTCACCTCTACTGTATATTCAACAGGGATATGATTTAATTCATACCTGAGTGGCCTAGTGCTTTTCCCTACTTTCTTCAGTTTAAGCCTAAACTTTGCAAGGAGAAGCTCATGGTCTGACCCACAGTCAGCTCCTGGTCTTGTTTTTACTGACTGTATAGAGCTTCTCCATCTTTGGCTGCAGAGCATATAGTCAATCTGATTTCTGTGTTGACCATCTGGTGATGTCCATGTGTAGAGCCGTCTCTTGGGTTGTTGGAAAAGAGTGTTTGCTATGACCATTGTATTCTCTTGACAGAATTCTATCAGCCTGTGCCCTGCTTCATTTTGCACTCCAAGGCCAAACTTGCCTGTTATTCCAGTTATCTTTTGGCTTCCTACTTTAGCATTCCAATCCCCCATGATGATAAGAACATCATTTTTTGGTGTTAGTTCTATTAGGTGCTGTAGTGCTTCATAGAACTGGTCAATTTCATCCTCTTCAGCACTGGTGGTTGGGGCATAGACCTGGACTACTGTGATATTGAATGGTTTGCCTTGGATTCGAACTGAGATCATTCTGTCATTTTGAGGATTGTATCCCAGTATTGCTTTTCCTACTCTTTTATTGACTATGAAGGCTACTCCATTTCTTCTGAAGGATTCTTGCCCACAGTAGTATACCTGATGGTCATCTGAATTAAATTCACCCATTCCTGTCCATTTTAGTTCGCTGATACCTAAGATGTCAATGTTCAGTCTTGTCATCTCTTTTTTGACCACGTCCAGTTTTCCTTGATTCATGGATCTTACATTCCAGGTTCCTATGGAGAAAAAATCTTTACAGCATCGGACTTTCCTTTCACCACCAGACATATCCACAGCTGAGCGTCCTTTCGGCTTTGGCCCAGTCGCTTCATTCTTTCTGGCGCTACTAGTACTAGCCCTCTGCTCTTCCCCAGTAGCATATTGGACACCTTCCGACCTGAGGGGCTCATCTTCCAGCGTCATATCGTTTTGCCTTTTGGTACTGTCCATAGGGTTTTCATGGCAAAGATACTGGAGTGGTTTGCCATTTCCTTCTCCAGTGGATCACGTTTTGTCAGAACTCTGCTATGACCTGTCCGTCTTGGGTGGCCCTGCACGGCATAGCTCATAGCTTCATTGAATTACGCAAGCCCCTTCGCCACGACAAGGCAGTAATCCATGAAGGGGGGTCACATTATAGAAAGCAAATAAAGTGTGATTTTAGGTGTCATGAAGGAACATGACAATTGTAACTGAAGTTATGATTATGAATGATAATACGGTATATATTATCCCAGAAGAAGCATTTGCTGGATTGTTTTTTTCCTTGGATGCTAAAATAATTTAGACAATTTTTTAGTATAATGCACTTGATAAGTTCTTGGTCGACATATTGTGCTCCATCATAAATTCTACACTAAATTATATGCAATGAGATTATAGGATGTAATAGCCATTTGAGAAGTAAGTTGGTCAAATAAAGACAACCTGCCTGACACCCAGGCCTGTCAAAACTGGCCGGAATAATCAGGATTTAAGAATGAAGTTACTCTGAGCAACTGTATACATACCGCCCAGTCATTCTATGTGGGGTGTATAAGCCTGGTGCTGGCTGGAACCAGTTTTTCTTCTTTCCCAGATCATAAAAGGGGAGGAGGAATCTCTGCAGTAGGAGCTACATTTCTCTTAGTCAAGTCTGCATTGAAGGGCTTGCTTCCCTTTCCACTTCCCCAGGTGAGAGGGCTTTCTTGTATAACTCTACCTTTATGTCTTTTCTGTGAATGACTTGTTCTGCCCCAGCTGGCATTATAGAAGGGGCCTTAGGAGGCTGTGTCTTGACTAAGACCGGGTGCCGCATGAATCAGATTGAAGATATTTTGCTGTGATGTTTAATCAGCTTTCAGGAGAGCAAGCAATTATTTAAGTAAGCAAGCCCATAGGAGAAATTAACGTTAGGGCTTGCCGAATTTTATTTGGTGCGTGAATGGTGGTTGTGAACTCATGCAGTTTATAAATCTGTAGTAGCTCTCTCTGTGTTTATTTGCCCTGCAATTAAGGAAGATGAATGAGAAACCAAACTCTTTCCATTAAGGTCTCACACGTAGAGAAACCTATTTATCATATTTGAAATTTCTGCCTAAAGAACCTAAGCATAGAGAATCTCTACAGATTGTCTGTATTGTTTGCTACGGGCTGAAGACGGATGAGCCAAATGGAAACTGGTGAAACCAGATTCTTAAATAGATGTTTGGAAATCTGATAGTTTATTTATCTAGTCTTCTAATGACAAAAAAGAACTCAATAACCATTTTTATTCCTTTTATCCTAGGAATCTTGCAGTCCTGCTTAGAAACAACTTAATTTGTACTGATCTGATCTAAGAAACATAGTGTGAAGCATTGACAAATTAATTATATATTTTGTAATAACTGTATTGACACTGAACAATGTCTTCAATCTTAAAAGGTAGGTTCCTTTTTTTTCATTTAGAAAAAGGAAAGAAAACAAATCACCGTAGGTATCTGTGTCATATAAGATGTAAATAAATATCTCCTTAGCATTGATACTGAATTTATTTTGTTTTGTCTTGCCTTGCATTCTGTATAGCTATGCATATCTACTATATGACATTCTGAAAATACACCGTTGTTAGTGTTTCTAAAGAATAAAAATAGCATTATTCAGTGTTCAGATTTGAATTCCTCAATTCCTTCCTATCTCACTTGGAACTATTTCTTTATCACATAATCTTGGGAGTCCCACATAGTTTTGACTTGGAACTCATCTCCTATTTTCCTGTCTTTTTCAGAAGGTAATTCTTTTCTTCATTTTAGTTTTGGGTTCCATTTTGTTCCAGCTCTGTTTTTCTACTGACAATCTAATTTCAACATTCTTCCCAAATCATTCGTGAAAGACACTAGTTTGAATAGAAACGTAGTCCCTTCATCAGAATGCTGTAATTTCTTTGCAGATAAAAAAATTAATCATTACACTGAGCTTCAGCAATTAACAGATAATAGAGTAATAGTAGTAAAGGTTAAGTAGTAGTCACCTTAGTTTTGAGTCACTGACCTTATTGTCCAGTGATTCATAAGCTTCCTATGTTTTTTTCCATCACTGCATCCATTTTTTTTCTTTCCCAAGGAAGGATTGTAGAAATTTCAAGGATGAAATAAGGTTGTCTTTTATGTGTCTAGAAAGTCTCATAAATATATAAAGGAATACATTGCCGCACCTTTTTGAGGCCCTGTTCTTTTCTTTTTTTAATTTAATTTTTGTTGCTATCATATCTCAGAATACACAGACTTGTAAGCACTGGAATTGGTTCTTAGAGAAAGTGAGGTGTAACCTATTCCATATGAAATAACCTTACCCTCAGTATAAAAAGTAATGAGATTCACAAACCCAACCCACCAATCGACCAACAAAAGGTGCTAGAGATGAAGATATGGTTACATTTGACTTTATGACACCTTTGGTAATTTACTTCTTACAAACGGGTTAACTGCTGTTCTACTAGTTTCTTTTTGCTTCTAGTCCAGGTCCTTGCGGGAAAACAAAACAAAGAATGGAATTTGTCCCTGTTAACAATTTAGTTTTATATTATTTATTCATTTCACTTAGAAGCCACTCCATGAATGCTAAATGTCTCACAAGTTTAATATAATAGGATTAAAAACCTAAACCAACTAATACAACAATAACCAATCAATCTGATGAGCCACCATGGTTAGGGGGCCTTTGCATATATTTGTCTTTGCACCAATTTTGTCCTTTCCTTTCTGGGCTGTGAAGCCTTGATCATAGTAACCCTGCACTGTAACACTTGTCATTTGGCTTATTGCCATGTACTTATCTGGGGCTGCCCCTGAATTTACAGTTGGTTCTCAATGCAGCAGTTGGCTATCTCTCAATTTGCTCAAATTATACATTGGTTACCCTGCACTGGTTCCCAGTTATTTTCTGGGTGCAATTCAAGGTGCTGGTTATTATGTTTAAAGCTCTATATGGCATGGGACCAGGATATATCTGGGACCACCTCTCCCTAGAAGATCTGTCCATCCCAGCTGAATGGATAGGTTGGACTTGGTCCAGGTCCCTTCCCTTAAACATTGCCATTTTGTGGGTCCTCAGAAGTTGTGCCTTTTCTGTTGCAGCCCCTGCCCTGTAGAACACCCTCCTCACTGCGATTTGAAAGCTCCTTATTTTTCCATCTTTTTGGAGAACACTTAAGACCTGGCACTTGCCTCAGGTATTGGGCAAGGTTGGGGTGGGATAAGAATACAGGTGTATCAGGGAAGTGTGGTTATGGTGCCAGGTGTTTCAGTTTTAGTTTTATTGCTATTGGTTGTGTACTGTTTATATTGTTTTAATTGTTTTAGCGGTTATAAGCCACTCAAGAGTTGTTTCAACATGAGAGGCTATACACATATTTCAAATACTTAAATCAATTTGCAGTAGGGTAATCTACACGCCTATGGAATGCCTTTCTGTAGAGTCATGTTATTATGCTCTCTGCTCTCTTTCTTGGAGGGAGGCCATTGAATATCGAGGAAGTAAATAATTCCAATGAGAAGGATCAAGGGTCCATAAAGGTGGCCTTTCTTTAGTACTGGGACCTTCAGCAAGCCCTCTTTCTTACCAGTTGAGCATATTCTACTCAGGACAAGTGGTAACAGAGATATTCAGATCCTGACCCATAAAGCCATAGACTGCTTTCATGCTAAATATAGCTTAGCCAAGATTGGCCAAGTTCTTGCTTGCTCCTGTTGCATGATTAAGTAGGGTTACCTAACTTTAGCCTTTGGAATAGGACTCATTATAGAAGATAAGGACTTTTGAGATAATTTCAGCTACATAGTTAATGGTACTGAACACCTTTCATGCAACAGTTTCAGGGCTGTGTCTTTGTTAGGTAGAATGACATAATACTCTCGGAATGGTGGGGAAACAGAATAGTGTTGAAAGAAGGAATGGCTTATGCCATATGCTCCACCCAGACTAGTCTCCATTGTAGTGTAAATTTCCCTTTTGTAGGTCAATGGAAATAGGGACTGTGGCCCTTTAAACAATATATCCGTATATGCTATAAAGCTATTCTAATCCATGAGATCGTATTGCATATGAAGAAAGTATTCTCGTGCAACAAAATAATGATTTTGTGCAACTCTCTAATGCTGGGCCTAACTGGAAATCTTAGATAAAAGGGTAGTCTTGTTTTCATTTCAATTGCCACTAATCTGTTTTCCACAAGCAATAGTTAAAAAAAATCTACCAAATCAGTCATCCTTGTTGCTCTTCTGTCCTCAAAGCTTTCCCTTGAGCTCTACCCTTCCTATGAAGCTTGAGTAGCTATTCAGCACTGCAACCCATAATATGCAGGAAAATGCTGGCTGGCCTTGAAAAAGCCTTTCAAAATGTCCTTGTTAGGAAATCAAGGCATATGATGTATTATTCCCTTGGTTCTCTACTTTTCTGACCTGTGAATGTCCCAGCTGATTTCCCTACATTCTGAAATCTCATTGCCTTCCTTAGCATTTGGGAGAGACGACAAAGACAAGAAGGATGAAAAGAATAAAGGAAAAGAACACAAAGACCATAAAGATGGAGACAAAAAGGACAAGAAAAAGAAAAAAGAGAAAAAGGAGAAAAAGGTAAGATGAGAAGGGAGGAATAGAAATGGCTTCAGGTTAAAAAAATGTCCCTGCCTTCCATCATTTTTTGAAGGTGACCCTATAATGCACAAGCTTTTCTGCAGACCCAATTCAGCTCTCTATCGCCTTTCATTGTAATGGGGTATATACATTAAGGTCCTGGACTAAGAATGGAAATACAAATTCAGATTTTGTATTTTGTATTGTTCAGATTCACTCTCCATTATGGAAACTCTCTAGTTACAGGTACAAAAATTTATTCAGTTTATAATTTATACCGTTTATAGTTACAATGTCATTGAAAAACGTGGCTGATGACTGTTTTTCACACTAATGATCATTGGAACATCCCCAAGGTCACATGATAAAAATTTGGATGTTTGGCAACTGGCATTTATTTATGATGGTTGGAATGTCTTGGAGACACGTGATCACCTTTTGCGACCTTCTAACAACCAAATTCAAAGGGAAGCCAGGTTCGCTTAATAACCATGTTACTAACTTAACAACTCTATAGTGATTCACTTAAAAACTGTGGCAGGCAAGGTCGTAAAATGGGACAAAATTCACTCAATGACTGCCTTGCTTAGCAGTGAAAACGTTGGGCTCAGTTGTTGTTGTAGGTTGAGGACTACTTTTTGATCTAGCCATCAACTCTGAGCTCAGCCTACATCATTTCTCTCTTAAAGGAAAGACTGAAGGAAGGAATGTTGCCATGGTGATATACCGTAAATCAAACAAAATAAATTACCCTGCATGTCTTAAAACTACAATACTGATAGTTTTCACAGAATTCTTAAGGACTGGAAGGGATTTTATGGGATCGCGAGCAATGCTTAAATCCATATTTAAATGAATGTGAGTTTTGTTAAATCATAATTACACTCCTCAGCGTCCGCCAATTTCATATGATGAAGTGGAAGGCGGTATAAAAGCATACCATATTACCAATGCCATAGAGAAGTGGCAGGAAAATCTTTTGTCATTAATTCACTTTTTTGTTGTACGTTTTCCTCCTTTTTGGCTCTTAGCCATGTTAAATTATCAACCTGATGCAGTTTTATAGCTTTGGTTTAGTGAGCAGAACTGCCCATTTGTTCACAGGGATCAGGAGCAACAGAAAGGTAGAGTTGCATCATAAGTTAAAAATATTTATCTCGGTTCATAAAGCCGGATGAGTTAATTTGGCAGTGCTGCAGAGAACAGCTGGGTTAAACTGAATGGAAGAAGAAGTAAAAGCAATACTGTTGTTATGTCTATCTAGCCAAGCAAGAAGGTAATGCTGACGATGTCTTCCAAAAGAAAATGTTCAGAGAGACATGAAGTTAGTAATGCTGGGGAACTTTAATTGCTCTGGCATCTTTTGGAAAACAAACCCTGCTAAGCATGGTATTTCCACTCAAGTTTCCCTTTTGTCTTCTCCCTGACAGAGTAAAAGATGAAAAAGTGAATAAACTGTCCTTGTTTTGATCTAATCAATAGAAAATAATTAGTTGGGTAGTGAAAGTAGGAGGAACATTGGAGGAAAGCACCCGTGTGATGCTGTAGTTGTTGTTGTTGTTGTTGTTAGCTGCGAAGTCGTGTCCGACCCATCGTGACCCTATGGACAACATTCCTCCAGGCCTTCCTGTCCTCTACTATCTTCTGGAGTCCATCTAAGCTCACGCCTACTGCTTCAGTGACTCCATCCAGCCACCTCATTCTCTGTCGTCCCCTTCTTCTATTGCCCTCGATCTTTCCCAGCATTAGGCTCTTCTCCAGTGAGTCCTTCCTTCTCATTAGGTGGCCAAAGTATTTGAGTTTTAGCTTCAGGATCTGGCCTTCTAAAGAGCAGTCAGGATTGATCTCCTCTAGGACTGACCGGTTTGATCGCCTTGCAGTCCAAGGGACTCGCAGGAGTCTTCTCCAGCACCATAGTTCAAAGGCCTCAATTCTTTGGCGCTCAGCCTTTCTTATGGTCCAACTTTCACTGCCATACATTGCAACTGGGAAGACCATAGCCTTGACTATACGCACTTTTGTTGACAGGGTGATGTCTCTGCTTTTTAGTGTGCTGTCTAGATTTGCCATGGCTTTCCTCCCCAGGAGCAAGCGTCTTTTAATTTCTTGGCTACAGTCCCCATCTGCAGTGATCTTGGATCCCAGGAAAATAAAATCTGTCACTACCTCCATTTGTTCCCCATCTATTTGCCAGGAATTGAGAGGGCCGGATGCCATGATCTTGGTTTTCTTAATGTTAAGTTTCAACCCACGTTTTGCACTCTCCTTCTTCACCCGCAACAAGAGGCTCTTTAGTTCTTCTTCACTTTCTGGCATTAGAGTGGTATCATCTGCATATCTTAGGTTGTTGATATTTCTTCCGGCAATCTTAATTCCAACTTTTGATTCGTCTAGCCCTGCCTTTCTCATGTTGTGCTCTGCATATAAGTTAAATAGGCAGGGTGACAGTATACAGCCTTGCTGGACTCCTTTCCCAATTTTGAACCAATCAGTGGTTCTGTGTCATTCTCACTGTTGCTTCTTGGCCCACATATAGGTTTCTCAAGAGACAAATAAGATGGTCTGGTACTCCCATCTCTTTAAGAACTTGCCACAGTTTGTTATGATCCACACAATCAAAGGCTTTAGCATAGTCTATGAAGCAGAAGTAGATGTTTTTCTGGAACTCCCTAGCTTTCTCCATGATCCAGCGTATGTTGGCAATTTGATCTCTAGTTCCTCTGCCTCTTCGAAATCCTGCCTGTACTTCTGGTAGTTCTCGATCCACATACTGCTGAAGTCTAGCTTGTAGGATTTTAAGCATGACTTTACTAGCATGAGAAATGAGTGCAATGGTGTGATAGTTTGAACATTCTTTGGCACTGCCTTTCTTTGGAATTGGAATGTAAACTGATCTTTTCCAATCCTGTGGCCACTGTTGAGTTTTCCAAATTTGCTGGCAAATTGAGTGTAGCACTTTTACTGCACTGTCTTTTAAGATTTTGAATAGCTCAGCTGGAATACTGTCACCTCCACTAGCTTTGTTGTTGCTCAGCTTTTCTAAAGCCCACTTCACTTCACATTCTGGGATGTCTGGCTCGAGGTCAGTGACCACCTCATTGTGATTATCTGGGACGTTAAGCTCATTCTTGTATAGTTCTTCTGTGTAATTTTGCCACCTCTTCTTAATCTCTTCTGCCTCTGTTAGGTCCCTGCCATTTTGGTCCTTTATCATGCCCATTTTTGCATTAAACGTTCCCTTCATCTCTCCAATTTTCTTGAAAAGATCTCTGGTCCTCCCTATTCTATTGTTTTCTTCTATTTCTTTGCACTGTTCATTTAAGAAGGCATTCTTATTTCTTCTAGCTATTCTTTGGAATTCTGCATTCAATTGGGCATATCTATGTTTTTCTCCCTTGCCTTTCGCTTCCCTCCTTTCCTCAGCTATTTGCAAAGCTTCCTCAGACAGCCATTTTGCTTTCTTGCATTTCTTTTTCTTTGGGATGGTTTTGGTTGCTACCTGTTGTACAATGTCGCGAACCTCTGTCCATAGTTCTTCAGGCACTCTGTCTATCAGATCTAATTCCTTAAATCTATTTGTCACCTCTACTGTATATTCAACAGGGATATGATTTAATTCATACCTGAGTGGCCTAGTTCTTTTCCCTACTTTCTTCAGTTTAAGCCTAAACTTTGCAAGGAGAAGCTCATGGTCTGAGCCACAGTCAGCTCCTGGTCTTGTTTTTACCGACTGTATAGAGCTTCTCCATCTTTGGCTGCAGAGCATATAGTCAATCTGATTTCTGTGTTGACCGTCTGGTGATGTCCATGTGTAGAGCCGTCTCTTGGGTTGTTGGAAAAGAGTGTTTGCTATGACCATCGTATTCTCTTGACAAAATTCTATCAGCCTGTGCCCTGCTTCATTTTGTACTCCAAGGCCAAACTTGCCTGTTATTCCAGTTATCTTTTGGCTTCCTACTTTAGCATTCCAATCCCCCATGATGATAAGGACATCATTTTTTGGTGTTACTTCTATAAGGTGCTGTAGGGCTTCATAGAACCGGTCAATTTCATCCTCTTCAGCACTCGTGGTTGGGGCATAGACTTGGACTACTGTGATATTGAATGGTTTGCCTTGGATTCGAACTGAGATCATTCTGTCATTTTGAGGATTGTATCCCAGTATTGATTTTCCTACTCTTTTATTGACTATGAAGGCTACTCCATTTCTTCTGAGGGATTCTTGCCCGCAGTAGTATACCTGATGGTCATCTGAATTAAATTCACCCATTCCTGTCCATTTTAGTTCGCTGATACCTAAGATGTCGATGTTCAGTCTTGTCATCTCTTGTTTGACCACGTCCAGCTTTCCTTGATTCATGGATCTTACATTCCAGGTTCCTATGGAGAAAAAATCTTTACAGCATCGGACTTTCCTTTCACCACCAGACATATCCACAGCTGAGCGTCCTTTCGGCTTTGGCCCAGTCGCTTCATTCTTTCTGGCGCTACTAGTACTAGCCCTCTGCTCTTCCCCAGTAGCTGCTCTTCCCCAGATGCTGTAGTACTTAGTTTTAAAGGAAACTACAAGTGAAGTCCACGTAACATTGACTTCAGAAAAAGGGACTTGAATTAACTTAGATCAATTATAAATTGACCCCAAAGCAATGGAAACGGGCTGGGGGGGGGAAACCTAAGAATTAGTGAAAAAGCAGATATATTAAAAACAAGAAGTACTAATGAGGATAAAAAAATGGAAGATGGCAAACGAAGACAAGTGCAGGGTTCAGATCAAATGCCTAAGTATACCTCTCATGATAGTGCTTGCAGAAAAGATTTGGGAATTGCAGTTGAGTACAAACTGAATACGAGACCTGCAAAGAGAAGAAAATTCAATTTTTTGACTGCATCACACAAAGTATAAATTTCCATTCCAAGTAATCATTCTACTCTATTCTGTTTTAGAATAGAATACTTACTTTTTGTTGCCTTGGTTCTGGGCACTATACCTGTGGAAAGCAGAGAAAATGGAAAAAGATAAATGAAGGGTAACAAAGGTGATTGGGAGTAGAAATTAAGACTTGTGAAGAGAGATCGGATTTGGGTTTATGTAATCCTGAACTAAGGGAGATAAAATAGCATTCTTCAAATACTTGAAAAAAAGATATCATAGCAAAAGATCAAAACTTGCTCTCCCTCATTCCAGACTGTAGGAGACAGAATAATGAATTTCAGTTAGTGGAAGACAGTTTCTGGTTCAATCTTAGAGAAACCTTTCCTAACAGTAAGTATTCTGACAGGTGAACCAATTACCCAGAAAGATGATGGATACCTTTTCACTGGATGTTTTCAAGTAGACGTTTAGACAACCATTTGTCTGGAAAGCTAATATTTTGCATTCTTACATTGAGCAGGCAAAGTTGGGCTCAGTCTGAAGGACCTCTTCCAGCCCAGTAATTACATTCTACATCAGCCCCGTGGCAAGGTTTTATTGAAATCGTTCACTTAATCACTTAAGCCTTCAGAGCTTTCATGTTTGAGGCTTGGCAGCAAGTATTTTCTATAAGGAGTAAATATATGCAGATAAATATGTTCGAGAGCAATGCTCTCAATGCAGCGACTTTTCTCTGAGATGGTTTAATATCTCTTACTCAAGATTGTCCTGGGTGGTAAGGAGAAAGGACTGAAATGTGAAAATCGGTGACAAGTTTAAGATAAATGAAGATGATTAGAGATCTTGAGAAGAAAGTAACGGTGCTCTGAAACAGTAACGGTACTCTGAAACATCTGAAACATCAATGTCTTTTTAAAAAGTATATTTTCCATACATTTTCACGTTTAGATCAAGGCAGAGTTTCTCTTCTATTTTTCCTGATTGTCTTGGTGCTCCGTGACACTCAGGAAAATGCTTTGGGGGCTAAATATTAACCATGTTCTGAATTGTGGAGAAATAAAACTTCTGTGTTTTCAAAATATATTGAGGGAATCCACTGTGGGAATTTGAAGCAATGGAACGTGTGCACAGTGTGATAGTGGTGGTCAGGAATTTTTCCCTAATTGTCACACATCATTTTCCAGCAATGTGGAAGACTGCACTGGTAAGCAGATTTAATAACTATTGTGTGGATCAACCTGCCATATTCAATTCACATTAAGGCTTGGACATTATGGTGGAAGAAAATGAGTAAGACAAGATGCTCCCAATATTTGGTGATTAATATTCACTCAAGTAGTAGAACTTTCCTCTTCTTTCCATCTGCCTTCACCCATGCATGCCAAAAATATTTCCATAGGATCCTTTAACTTTCCAGATCAGGTTCTGGGAGGAAGAAAGTTCAACTGGCAAATGTCATTCCATTAACAGACAAGTAGGATTTGTCTCCTACTGTGATCTCTTTGGTGTGCATATTTGAGGGGATATAAACATAGTAGAGTAGGAGGAAAATTATATGAAAGACTGTCCAAACTTGTCAAAATGCAGAAGGTATCATGCAGAAAGCTTTTTAGAATAATGCATCTAAAATTACCGGTAGTTAATGAAGACCGATTCTTGGTAGGGGTGGAGAAGAAATGTGTGTTCATTCTAATCTGAAGCCTGACTTTTGTATTGAGTTTTCATGTACTATGATAATATGCCAAGCATTAACCTTGGGCATGACTCAGCACTGAGTTGTTTTAAATCTTTTATGAACAATTCAAGTTCAGTTGGCTCTTTCTTCCCTGTTAAGAATATGAGTCAGCCTGAACCCAGCCAGGTTAACTAAAGCAAAAAGTTAAATAAGAAGAGGCACTGGGCATGGAAGAATTTCCTTGGCAAAACATGGTTTAAGGAAGGAAGTCATTCAAAGGTTACGTTGTGAATGAGCTTTTAGAGTAGATTAAGAGTGAAATAGAAAGCTTGCTTTTTAAACATTCATCCTCTTAGACCATAGCATTTTATGGCATGGGGCATGCTAATACAGTATGTATTGGTGGTGTGGAGAAAAGATACTGGATGGCATGCTTCAGTTCCTTTCCTCCTCTGAAGGGGTGTAGCAACTTTGGTTCATTCATAACAAAGGCTCAGTGAGATGTATTCTTTAGTCACTGCATTTAACAACTCTATCAGATACCTTTCTATTTACTGTACATGAAATACATTGAAAAGGAAAGGATCCCACCCATTTAACAACTAAGTGATGATAAATTCTAGCATACAGGAGCTCCTTATGATAGCCCACATTATCATGCCATAAGGAAAGGCCCATAATTACACCTCTCCACATCCCTTTAAATTAGCTAATTACTATAGTAGTGTGAGCTGGCAAAAAGGGACATTGTGATTAGGCTTTCAATTTTGGCTGGGGAGTCCTGGATTAACTTGTATAACCAAACAGTGTCCGGTAGGTTTGCATGACATGCCCAACAGTGTAAATGGTCTGGGCAATTTCTGATTTTGCTTTTTTGCAGGAATCTAGTCACATGATTTGTGTGAACTAGGCCCTCACATGAAGTCATAATGTGATTTGTTTCTTTGGATACAACTTGTTTGATGTATATAGTCATTGCAGTTTGTTAACCCAGACTTAAAGTTTAGGTTCTATGTGAACCCAGACAATGAACCTAGATTAGTTCCTAAACTTGTTATGAAGGTAACGTTGGGTAACCCATGTCTATACTCAGTCTGGGATTCAAAATGTGAATAATGTCCAAGTATTATTTAATACAGAAGGATGCCACCCAGAGTCCATGAACCATTCTTGCTGTTCTTTAATAGCACATTGCTCCTCCCAAAGTGCCATTAAAGAATTTGAAGGGGTCTCACTGGAATTGCGTTGCTTTCTATAGCAAGAGATTGGGACAGCTGTATTCCAAGATCAATACCAAGAGCTTTGGGTTCTTGTTCAACAGTAATTTGAGACTTTAAACACAAATCAAGTAGTAAAAGAGATTCATTTAGGCAGTTTCAGTAATCAGCTCACACTTAGCATGCCATCTCACAACCAGGTTGGCCAAGCTTTAGTCTTGGGGAAAACAGATGTAGAACCTCAGATGTGTTCCAGCAAACTTCTTCACATCTTCACTGTATATTTTTATAACATTCTTGTTTCCTTTAGCACAGGATGCATTGTTTATGAGTTTTGTCTCTGGATGCATATTCTTTTCAGTGGACTCTGCCATTTTCAGAATTGGATGTTAAGCCTTTCCAGACACCTACACTCAGACCATCTCCCACTGTTCCTATCTTTGAGATGATGGGCTCTCTGCTGTAGTATCAACCTATTCTTTTCTGCTATCAATTACTTTGAGTTCATTGTGGCACTAACTTTAGTTCTCACTTGTTTCTGTAACAATGCAGCTCCCTAACTCCCTTCCTCAGCTTCTGCTAAAGTAGCAACAGCATGACATTCCCCCCCCCCCAAACCTGGCATAACCACTTCTCTGACCTCTGTCTTTCCCCTTTCTTTCCCATCTGCTCCATATTATCCTATATTTTTGCTGCCACCACCTCAGTCTACCCTTCCCTAAACCAACTGCATCCTGGGCTAGAGAACAAAATTGGGTGAGTCAAACATGGGACAGGATAAGCCTTCTAAGCCTGACTATATGTCCTGTCCTAGAGTATCTGCCAACAGACACAAGCAATTTCCTCTGCTGAACTATATTTACTTATTTGTTAAATTTTTATGTCACCCATCTCACTGATACCAGTGATAGTCTTGGTTCACCTTCTCATCTCTGTTGGCTCATTTCCATTTGTCCCTATTTTGCTTCCTGCTGCTGTTGCTGCTGTTGCCCTCTATTCCAGGCCCCCTCCTTCTCAATTTTTAATACATGTGTGCCGCTGGACCCATTTTCTACCCATTCTACTCCAGCCACTCTCGTCTCTCATCCAATCTTTGCCCTCTTCCACTGCTTTTACCTTCCTTCACTCCATCCTTTCTTTCCTTATTCACTTTTCTACTTCAGCACTGTTCTCCTTGCTCCAGTCTCCATCTTGTCTACCCATCCACCTGACTCAAGGATGGGTAAAGCAAAAGCAACCAGAAAACCCCCCCAAAAAACCCAAACAGGGATGATACACTGAGATGGTTTTATTTTTAAACGAGGTGAGGAGCAGAGATAGAGCTTATTGTAACAGGGATTGTCTCTGCCTCCTCCTTACATTTTTACCGTGTGAGATATTTATTTTATGGTAGTTGCTCTTTGCCCAGTGTTCTTTCAAAGGTACAGAATGGTGGGAAAGGAAGAGGCCTGTGTGATGCATTTGAAGCTCCTGGTTACTAAGTGGAGGTGGGGAACAGAGAGCACCTTTTAGGAAAGGTAGCAGACTGGGCTTATTATCCTTCATCCTTACAGATGCAAATCCCTAATTTGCTATTGTGCGGACAAGAAAACTGTAAGCAATTTGCCAGGAGATAGATGTATTTGTTACTGTGCATGCCTGCCTCTCTCTCTCTCTCTCTCTCTCTCTCTCTCTCTCTCTCTCTCTCTCTCTCTCTCTCTCTCTCTCTCTCTCTCTCTCTGTGCAGTGAATTGTATTGTTCACCAAACTGAGTTTTAAGCCTTCAGTGAGAAAGCAAGGATTACACTGATTTTATTTGAGGGATTCTGCTTGGGAATGGGGTTTCAAATATAACTGCAAGAATATAAAATCTGTGGGTTGTGTTTATTGTTATTAGATATTTCTGGAATAGATTTTATAATTATGCACAATATTTTATAGTATTGTGGCCTAAATGTGAGTTCCAATGTAATAAGAGAACTGAATCCCTTTAAAGGTTTTATAGATTTAGTCTTGTAGATAGTTTTAACAGATTTTAGGTTCTCCTCATTTTTATAGATTAGAAGGCTTTTATAGGACTACAGACTTAGACACTTGGCTTAGTTTTACACGTTTTAGTTAGAATCTATTTCTATTTGTCTATTTTATTATACTGTATTATATGTATGCCAGTCATTAACTAAAAATATCCTCTTTATTTAGTGTTTCAAGTAAACTACTATAATTCTTTTACATTCTATAGCTGTGGTGGCAAACCTATGGCATGCGTGACACAGGTGGCACGCAGAGCCCTCTCTGTGGGCACGTGAGCCGTTGCCTCAGTCCTAGGCCTTCAGCTGGGTTTTATAAAACCTTTTTGGTTTAGGCCTCCACTGCCATGTGAAAAAAAAAGGTTCAATCAATTTCAACTTCTCCTGGGGAAAAAAGTGATCTTGCAAAGTTGGAATTGATTGATTGAACATTTTAGTCCCACCCAGTCTGCCGTTACCACCACAGCCACGCCCACCCAATTGGCCACACCCACCCAATTGGTCACGCCCACCCGGCACCCGAAGATGCATAAGTGGGGTTTGGGTTGCAGTTTGGGCACTCAGTCTCTAAAAGGTTCGCCATCACTGTTCTATAGATTGTTTTTTCTTCCTCTATTTTTAAATAATTTCTGACCTATTGGGCTGGAGGGCTAATGCAGCTTGTATCTTTCAGCTGAACTAAAATTGCTTACCATGATTCAGTCCAACAGTCAGTACTTCTTTGGTTGTTTTGTGACAGATTGGTATGGATTTCTGATTCCTAATTACTTCATAATATCAAAAACAATATTAATCAATTAATGGTTAATATCAATCATATAGTATATGATAATAATCAATAAAAATCATTGTCAAACTTGGATAACCAGACTCTTTGATGGATCTTGTCACTACACACACGTACACCTAATAGCTTCTATAAATGTGACATCTGCCCTCTCTTAATTTATTGCACTTCACAGTTCAATAGTGAGGCTAACTCTGAATGATTATGGGATACTTAATGCTAATAGATCTTTAATATAAAGAGCAGAGACAGGATATTTTTCCTTTTTTATTACTAGCTGGCAAGAAGAGTGTCACTGCTTTCCCTCCCCAAAAACTTTTTTAAAAAAGCCTTTTCTGCTTCTTATTCTTCTTGTTTGATGATTGAGATGATTTGCTGGGCTAAAATTTAGCATTTTCCGATGTAAAAAGTAACACACATGTAGGCTGATAATAGAATGGTTTACAGCAAAATATAACATCATTGGACAAGAACAGAAGAGGCATAGAAAAATTATAATATATTTAAACGTTAGACACCTCGATGTTGTTCAATGAAAAGATTACAGTAGGCTGGCCTCACCTAAGGCCTAATTTGAACAGAAGATTGGGCAATTCTGTGACTGAAAATCTAGATAATTATTCTCTCTCTGTCATGTATGAGTTCATCATGGAAATGTTGCATATTGTTTATATTAATATGTTTATATTCTTGATACAACATCGCTTTCAACTATTAAGTTGTATCTCCTGCATGATAACATAACATCCCCCTTGCCTTCTTTTAATGCTAATGAATGTTAAGTGGGTACAAAAGGTAAAGGTTTCCTTTGTCCAGTTGTGTCCGATTCTAGCGGGTGGTGCTCATCTCTGTTTCTTAGCCGAGGGAACCAGGATTGTTCAAAGATGCTTCTGTGGTCATGTGGCCAGCATGGCTATATGCTGAGCACATGGAATGCTGCTGCCTTCTGACTGAAGTGGTACCTATTTATCTACTTGCATTTGCATGCTTTCACACTGCTAGGTTGGCAGGAGCTAGGGCAACAAACAGGAGTCACCCCAACATGCAGTACTTGGGTCTCAAACTGCCTATCGTCTCGTTGATAAGCTCAGCATCTTAACCGTTAGACCACTGTCCCCCTTGAATGGGTACACAGCTGGCAAAAAAAATGCAAATACTCAAGGAAGGTTAATTGCCCCTTATCAAACTGAAAGTGAAAGCAAAAGTGTCACCATCAGATCACCCAAACCTTTGAGTGTTCCACATTTTTCTTAAGTTCTTAATGAAATAGCTTCTTGAGTCCTTCATTTAGGAATTAGAATGAAATGCACAGATATAGAAGAGATATGCCTAGCTTAGCCATACTAGAAAAAGATCTTGGAAGAGTAATTGGTTACAAGCTGAATGCAAGTTGCGTGGGTGCAGGGAAAAAAAATTCACAGCAATTTTAGGTTGCTACAGTTGTCCTATTGGAGGCAGTAATTATCATACTTTATCCTTCTATTAAATTTTGTTCCAGTGCTGAGCACCAAAGTTTAAGATGATTCAAATAAATTGGGACAGGTTCAGAGAAGGGTATAATCTGAGGCCTGGAAATTAAGTTCTATCTGATGAGATAGAAGTAACTGAAAATGTTTAGGAAAAACTGAAAGAGCTATAACGGCACTCTTCAAGTATCTGAAACTTAACCAAGGCATGGTTTGTACTGATTCAAAGGATACGAAACTGAATAATGGTTCTACATTAGCAAACAGCAATTTATGATTTATTCTAGGGAAAAAATATTTGTAGCAATAAGAGCAGTTTTATGGTTGGAAGAGTTAACAGGAGAAGACTTGAGTTTTCTTTCACTAGATATATTCAGGTAGTGACTGAATGTCAGGGATGTTTTCATATGGATCCTTGCACCAAATAAGGGTTGGACTAGATGATCTAAATGACCCCTTCCAACTCTCTGATTCTCTCTCCATCAAACTCATTGCTGCCAGTTTTACTGCAAGCAGCCCTCTAAGGTTGTTAAGTGGGATAATTTTCCCATCATAAGTGTAGATGGCAGGGTTTGAATATGGGTCTTTCTGTCTGAAAAGTAAGGACTCTGCCATTTAGGTACAGACTGCCACATACAGTGTAAGTTGACTGGCAAACTCCATGTTTTATCCTGCTGCTGGCCTAATCTCTTGGGTTTGATTTCCTAGCATGATGGGCAAGATGACGACAGCTCCAGCAGCAGCAGCTCTGACAGTGATTCTGGAAAGGTAAAACAAATTGAGTGGGTACTTGATAGATTGAAAAGAAATGCATCAATAATTATAGTTGCCAATTATTTTCACCAGCTTGGTGTTCCCAGAAGTGTAGGATATCATCAACTCCCAGACAGCATGGATGGGCAATTTGTGGAATTATTAGAGTTGAAGATGGACTATCAATATGAAATGTTATCAGTTGAAAAAGACTGGTTTTTGCTACTACTATTAATAGACTTTTCAGCAGTGCTGCTAGAAAATAACTTTCCACTAGCCGTGTAGAAAACATTTGAAGCTGAAAAGTCCCAACTCTGAAACTTCTCATTCCAAAATCCAGATTCTTACCTCTAGGGAGTTATCTGGCATCAGAGTAGCCTGTAGTGAGCCATTCTCATTAAAACAGAGTCAAGCCTGTTTTGCTTTCATGTATGTCTCTCTCCCACCCTCCCTGCAGGACTATCCTATTGAAAGGATAAAAGTTCCCTGAATTTAAGGTCAAAGCAATGCCTTTCTTTTTAATCACACAGACTCACAGTGATAAGAAGAAAAAGGAAAAGAAATGACTTTGAGGCAGCCCACACATCTTCCAGCTGAATTGAAGTTCAACTAATGAAGGTTATTTGGGTATTGGAGGAGAAACAAAAACTATGTTCATTTTCTTCAAAATAAAATGTCCTTATTTTGGTTTACCTTAACATGATGTGCTTGTTTTGCTCTTTTTCATGTTTGCTCGTTTTATTGAGGCTTCATATTAGGAATGATCAATAAATGAATGAGGCCTGTAATGAAACACCCAACACCCCCCCCCCCACACACACACAAACACACTTATGGTCTTGTTCAAGACACAAGTAGTGGGTTAGCCAACTAATCTTGTCTTCATACAAGTTGTTGCATTTCAGTTACATACCTGTGTTTGGTTTTTCATCCTCCACCCAACAGACATATACCATCTGAAATGGTATAGAGTTTCTGGCTTGAGCAGGCGTTGGACTAGAAAACCTCCAAGGTCCCTTCCAAATCTGTTATTCTGTTTTTCTGTAATTTAATAATATTCTGTCATTAATGATCATATTCAATCTGCACTACTCTAGGAATAGTTCATTTGCAGGCCATGCCCTCTGAAGATGATTGTATTCAAGGCAGGACATTATACTTACTTAAAATAAAAGCTTAGTGTTGAATGAGGTAGTGATGCCATATAATTTATGAGGAGAAGTTTAAGTAAGGAACTGAAATAGCAATTGCAGTTGGCTTTATTAAACCTGGCAATTACATGAAAGGTAATATTACATGAGGGCTGGCTGCTATAAAATATGGTGGCAGTCATTTAAATGGCTTTAAAATTAGATCAGTGGAAGCTCATATAATCAGTATGAACAATATATTGATGGCATTATGGTATGTCCATGATCAAAGAAAGTATATCAAGCCATGGTTAAAATTAGCCTTGTAAAATAGGCCAGACTAAGAAACCAAAGCCTTATAAATATGAAACTACTTTTATTGGAACCACTCTATGGAAGGCTACAATAGCAGTAAGGACTGACATTACTGTCATTAAGTGACATGGTTCATGTGGCTGTGTTGCTTAGTGACAGCAATCCTGGCAGTCCTGGTTGCTGTCATTAACCAGAAATCTCACATGATTGACTTGCAGTTTCCTGTCAGCTTCACCATTGACTTTGCTTGTGGGAAATCGGCAAAGAACACAGGAAATCTTGTTCACATAACTGCACTTTGCTGCAATGTTGTAATTGCCAGCTAGGCACCAAACATAGTTAGTGATCATCTAAATGTAGCAATGCTGTGATGGGCAGAACTCCAAGGACCATCATAAGCTTGAACAATTGCTGAACAAGAAGTTGTAACCTGAAGAATATCTGTAGCATCAGAATCTGGCAACTTTGGATGTTTTTTCCTCCTTCTCCCTTTATTTTTGTGTGAATTAGGGACTCAACCTGTGCTTATCTTATCATTGCCTTAGTAGTGGCTCTTTCTCCTGTCCTTCTAGGCCATTCTCTCCATCCTTTACAGTTAACACCATTAATTTAATTGATTTATATAGCACATTGTGCCATAAAGTAATCACACTAGTGGGATTTGCAAACTCACACTAACTACCCAGTTCTGTGTCGTATGCAAAGCCAGCCAAAACCTGTTGCTGGAGAATAGCAGCAGTAAAAAAAAAAAAACTTCTTATTTCTATTCTTTGCTATATGGTACCACTTTGTCATTCTCACTGAACTAATGAAATACTATTTTTTTCTTTCTATTTTTGAATAAGAAGCATTATTCTTAGCATTCTTCACTTATCTCGTTGCATCTTATTTTGACCTTTAGCTGTCTTTTAAAATTAGTTTTATTCATTTATAACATAAAATGTGAAAATACAAAAGCAAATAGTAGGTGACAAACAAAACAAAAAAGGTGTGAAAAAGGGAGGGGAAGAAACAAAAGGCATTGACTTCTGACTCTCTCTGTTGCAGTAAAACAGACATTAAAAGCAAATTTCAACTTTTTACATTTCTATAGTAGTATGCACTAGCTAGCCATTTCTGTATCGGCAAATCAGTCTAATTGGTAAAACCCAAAATCATAATATCATTTTTTCCCACCTCAAGCGCAAATAATGTGATATTTGAACAATGGGAGAATATGTGGATAGAAGGCTTAAAATTCACATTAAATTATAACCTAAAAGAATTTTTTTTTACAAAATGATGCATCGCTGGTATTTAACACCAGATACGTTAACTAGAATGTATAAAGGTATTTGAAATGAATGTTGGAAATGTAAAGAAGGGACTTTTCATCATTTATGGTGGACATGTAATAAGGAAAGAAATATTGGAGCAGGATTGGTATATTAATGCAGAAAATTCTTAAAGTGAACATAAAGATTAAACCAGAAACTTTCCTTCTGGGTCTAATGGAAAGAGAACTGGAAAAAAAAGGAACTCTGATTTTATTTATGGTGACGGCAGATATGCACAAAAGTGAAAGATCCCTCAATTCCTACCATGGATGAATGGTTACAAAAGCTGATGGGATTAGCAGAGATGGCCAAATTGACTGTGCTGATAAAAGAACATAAACACTTTTGTTTCGACTTAGAAACCACTTCTGGACTTTGTGCTCGAGGAGGACCTTTAGCTGTCTTAACCCCATATTTATGAATCAAGGCTACCATGGACTTATCAACCCACAGACACACAATTTTGCCCAAGCAAGGTGAAACAAATAAAAAAAAGGCATTGCAAGAAAGGTGCCATGATAATATGAGCTTGGAGGAGAATTCGTCCAATGGTTGGCAGGTATCTCCTCAAGTAAAAATAACCCTTATGATCTGGCTACGATTGGCTACTTCAATCACAGAGCGTTGGATAAAGAGATAAAGAGAAAGGGTCTTCCTAATATTAGTCAAGCAGAAGGAAGAGAGCAACCAGGCCAGAGAAATCAAAAGAGTTCAGGTTTTGGTCAAATGTGCTTGTGAGAAGAGAATTACTGGGAACTTACGGAATGCAACTAATCTCAATAAGTAGTTGCTAAGATTGGCAGTGGAAAACAACAGTAAATACAATGTATTGTTTGATACTCATTTGATTTACACACTTTTCAGTCAACTATCATGGCAGCTGCCACAGCTACTTTCTGCCTCTAAACCATATCCTTGTGCTACTTATCAACAGCCCTTTTAAAAGATTCCTGCTTATGTTCTAGGTGTGTTTCCACTAGCCTTAAACTGCTAGAGTAAGAATGTACTGTATATAGAAGGTTGATTGTGGTTGATCTCTTGTCATTTACAGAAAGAAAATGATTTAACGAAGGCAGTTGCCAACTAGTTCTGTATTGTAGGCAAGAAAGCTGCAAGGTTGTATCTATGTTGTCATTAGCAACAGAGGCTGATGTGAGGATACTTTTACCTTTTTAAGGGGAGGTTCCTGGCATGGAGTACTCTGGGGTGTGATAAGAGTTTCTCTGTGTATATGAGAAAATCAGTCTATAACAGTGTTTCTCAATCATGGCAACTTTATGATGTGTGAACTTCCATTCCCAGAATTCCATAGCATGCTGGCTAGGGAATTTCGGGTGTTGAAGTCTGCAAATCTTGAAATTGCCAACATTGATAAATATTGATCTACAACAATGAGGGAAGAGTGCCATCTACTGCTTCCACTGGCACACTGCAGGTTCTATTCTCGCTCTTTGGAAAAGCTCTTGTCAGCAAGTCTCACATCTACACTATAACATCATGCTCCTGCCACAGGTTAAACTACAGTTAGTCCTCATTTAGTGGCTGCAGTTGGTTCCAGCAAAATGATACACATGGAACCACGTGACTGAGAGACAAAGGTGCTGTGAAAATTGCTAGTTGCTTCTGTCTCATTCATATAAAGTTCCCTTATACAGCTTTCTCTGTCTGAACCTGGTTTTCTTTCTTTTTTCCTACCCTCTCACAAGCCATCTCTTCCTGAGCTGCACTTCCCTAAAAAGCTAAGCTCTGTGATCTTAGTTACTTGATGGGGGACTGGTAGCTGCTGGAAACGGAGCAGACCTTAATCAGTTTCATACTGAAGGCTTTTGTTGTCCTAAATGCAGGCATTGGTCACAAAGTTACTTTTTTTTAAATTGCCAACTATCTGAGGCAATTGCTAAACAAGGACTAACTTGTATTATATGTTAAATGCTGTAATTATTCTAATCATTTAAAACATTGTTTTATCTGAAGTAGAACATATTTTGTAAATAAATCTTGCACATTATATTTTACCAAACTGTAAAGTGGGACCTAACAGTCCAAGCAGGGACTGCTGTGGCCTATACTGACTTGGGAATGCAGCCTGAGTTTGTCACTGGAAACACATAAATTTGTTGAAATAATGGGGTTTTGGCAATTCCTGTTTTTTCAACATTGATAGAATATGAGAAATAATGACTTAGAGTTCCTCAGGATTGGGTGAGAATTGAAGTAGGATGTGCCATTATGTTGATTACAACTGAATTTTTTTTAATATTAATTTTAGATGGCACAAAGCTATCCTGAAGGCTGATCCCCGTTTTGAAACACATCAGACATCTGTTAATTTGAATTGATTCAAATTAGATACCTTCATTTTCCCCTGTTTAAAAGCTTAACAAAAAGTAGGCAGAAAAATATATCAAACCAATCTCCATGAAGACAGAATTACAGGTAGACTTCGCTTGTCAACCACCTTGTTTAGCAACTCTTCAAAGTTATGATGGCAGTGAAAAAATTACCTTTGCAACCAGTCATTGCATTTATGACCTATGCAGTGTTGCTGTGGTACTGTGTTTGCCAGTTGTGTGCTTTGCAACTGGCATGCAACAAGCAGAATGGAGAAGGTGGCAGTAAAATTGGAAGTTACGATCACATAATGTCTCACTTAATTATTGCAGCAGGTCATAAGTCCATAGTGGTTACATGATGTTTCACTTATTGGCCATAATTCCTAACAACGGAGTTGCCTGTCCCAGTTATGCTAGCTAAGCAAGTACTAACTGCATATAATTTAGATACTATTATAAAGACTGCTACCTTATAAAAGCAATGAAAAGACAGTACCACAGGAACATGTAATTTATGATTTGTTTATCTTATACTTGACCTCTCTGGATGAATGAAATTATTGGTTTTGTGTGATTCTTAAAAATCTTGAATTATTAATTTGCATGAAGCTATGTGTATATTGCCATAGCAACCACATTGTTTTCTTTGAAATTACATCTCATAACTGTCTCTTAAACTAAAATGTAATGTGTAAATGCCAATTAGAGGGAAATTTTCTGTACTTATTAAAATGATAAGCAGGGTTGTGAGGTAAACATTATTCTGCAGGAAAACAACTCTTAATTTCCAAACTAGATTTCATAATCTAAGATTTGCTGTGATTGTTTCTACAGAGGTGTTGTAACAACCTATGATGATTTCCTAATATTTTGGCATTACTGAATACAGGGACATGTGATCCATTCTCCCAAATTAACTTGCTGTGTTCCTTCAATATTCTACCGTAAATATTTTTATGATGCATTTTTGTTGGATTTTTGTACCCTACCCATGCATTTTTCCCCTCTGGTGATATGATTAATTATGACTCCAAAGTCTGATTTTGTTGTTTGAAGTTTTTCCATAAGTTACAATAAATTTAGAGAAATTTGGGAGATGTGATCTAATATCTGGATTAAATAGCAGGTTTGGGAAGGAAGACCAGTAATCTAGCTTCTAAAGGTTGGCTCCAAATATTGAAAATCACCACATTCTGATGCCATATTACACCACACTGTGGTCTGGGTTATTGTGTGGATCCCTAAAAGTTAAAGAGTCAACAACAATAAATAACATTAACTTTTTTCATCTTTCCAAAACAACCCAAATCAATCTTGTCCCAATTCATTGACCAGGATTTACTTCCACCAGCTCATAGTATAAACCGATGCTTCTCAACCTCAGCAACTTCAAGATGCATGGACTTTTAACTTCCCAGCATTCTGGCTGGTGAAATTTTGAGAGTTGTAAGTCCACATATCCTAAAATTGCTGAGGTTGATAAAAACTAGCATGAACCACAAGTCATTATTCAACAAGCTAAATCTCAAGCTAAAAATGTTTCTTAGGAAAACACTGTCTTTTAGTGCACGCACTTGTGTCTGTGTGCATTGTTTTGAGATCCCAAAAGTGCTTTTTCAAAAGGCAACTGGACTTTGATTTTTTCCTTGAAGATGTTTCGCTTTTCATCCAAGAAGCTTCTTCAGTTCTGACTGAAAATGACTGAAAATCTCCAGAGACATTGGTTGGAGATGTCCAGTTTGCTGCCTGCCACTGGCCCTTGCTTGCACTTTATGCAATGTATGCAGGATTGTTGTTCCAGACAACAATATTCTTGTAAGTTACACTAGAAGCAAACTGGTGTTTTTTTCACCATGCTGACCGAATGGAACTGGCTGTTTAGCCAAACCCTTCATGATTACAATAGGGTTTATATACAGTGATCTTTTTCCCATTCTTAAAGATGTCCTCCTATAAAAACCTACTATTTAATTCCTTGGGTTTACTTCTGCACAAATAACCTGAATAATTTGGAAGCATGTTTTTCAGAGTCATCCTTTCTTCAAGGAGCCTGAGGCCCATGTACTGTTGAAGATATTCTTCTCCCAAGACTGAATCAATCAGAGTTAGTAAAAATCTTGCATTGGGAGATGCTGTGGCTTGCTTCTATGTAGATTATATCTAGGCACTACCTAAGGAAAAGTCTTCATCATGGTCCAGTCCAAGCTGGCAATAAACAACATGGCGACTGCTTTAGAAAGAAGGTTGCAGTTTACTGAAGAAGAGAGCCAGACAGAAAGCCACCTTTGCCAAATTGTTGAAGGAAAAGTCTTCATCATGGTTCAGTCCAAGCCTGGAATAAACATTTGTTGTTAGTTGCAAAGTCATGTCCGACCCATCGTGACCCCATGGACAATGTTTCTCCAGGCCTTCCTGTCCTCTACCATCTTCTGGAGTCCATTTAGGCTCACACCTACTGCTTCAGTGACTCCATCCAGCCACCTCATTCTCTGTCGTCCCCTTCTTCTCTTGCCCTCAACCTTTCCCAGCATTAGGCTCTTCTCCAGTGAGTCCTTCCTTCTCATTAGGTGGCCAAAGTATTTGAGTTTCAACTTCAGGATCTGGCCTTCTAAAGAGCAGTCAGGATTGATCTCCTGTAGGACTGACCTGTTTGATCGCCTTGCAGTCCAAGGGGCTCGCAGGAGTCTTCTCCAAAACCATAGTTCAAAGGCTTCAATTCTTTGGTGCTCAGCCTTTCTTATGGTCCAACTTTCACAGCCATACATTCCAACTGGGAAGACCATAGCCTTGACTATACACACTTTTGTTGGCAGGGTCATGCTTTAGAAAAAAGGTTGCAGGTTATTAAAGAGGAGAGCCAGACAGAAAGATGGCTCTTGAAGAAAAAAGAAAAAGCTTCTTTCAACATGTAAGAAACAAGAAAAATGTTAAGGAAATGATCGGTCCATTAGTGGGGGAAAGTGGCAAGAAGGTGACAAGCAACAGGGAGAAAGCTCGTTTTTTGCATCTGTCTTTACACAAAGGGAAAAAACAGTCCAATCTATCAAAAATAGTGCCATAAAAAACAGAATAGAAACACAAGTTAAGATGGGCAAGAAAATGGTAAGTGAGCACCTGTCCAGCCTAGATGAGTTCAAATCACCAGGACCAGATGGATTACACCCCATGGTTCTCAAGGAACTGGCAGATGTGATGTCAGAATCACTGAACTATATTTTTCAAAGATCCTGGAGCACTGGGGAACTACCAGAGGACTGGAAGAGAGCTGATGTAGTTCCCATCTTCAAAAAAGGGGAAAAAATAGATCCAGGAAACTACAGACCTATCAGCCTGACCTCAATACCTGGGAAGATTCTGGAAAAGATAATCAAACAATGAATCAGCGAACACCTAGAGGCAAACAAAGTCATTACCAAAAGCCATCATGGGTTTGTCAAAAACAGATCATGTCAGACAAATCTTATTGCATTCTTTGACCAAGTGACAAAATTAGTGGACCAGAGGAATGCTGTGGATATAATTTACTTGGACCTCAGTAAGTAAGTAGATCACAACCTACTACTTGATAAGATAGAAAAATGTGGGTTAGATAGCATCACCACCATATGGATTCGTAGCTGGCTGACCGGCCGTGCTCAGTGTGTGGTCCTCAATGGAACTGAATCTACATGGAAGGAAGTATGTAGTGGGGTGCCCCAGGGCTCTGTTCTGGGCCCAGTGCTCTTCAACATCTTCATCAACGATTTGGACGAGGGGATAGATGGGGAACTCATTAAATTTGCAGATGACAGTGCAAAGTCGCGTGGTCACACAGAGAGACGGACACTGGAGCTTGGTAGTAACTTCTTTATTGGATCAGGAATGAAGCTGGGGCAACGGGGTTACCTGGCGTCTATTTATACCTGCCCAGGTGAATCGCAACCAATAGATTCAAACCTGGGCTTCCCGCCAGTGCAGGTGGCCAATGGATTTAAACCCTGGCTTCCCGCCAGAGCTGACCATGCCCTGGGGCTGTCAACGACTTGCTCTATTCTGGCTTTTCCGCCAAAAGTGGTTGTAGCCTTGAGCTGTCCAGCCCCCTGCTGTGCTGACATCCCGTGTATGCTTAAGAGCATACACTACACCCCTTCCCCCATAGTGAGGGATTAACCTCTGTCATTCTGTCTCCCATAACTATATACACTTATTTACATCTATACACAGAATTTACATTTGTTTAATTCCCAGTTACACCTCCCCCTAAGAACGCACATAGTCAGCGAGGTAGCTTGGAGCCTTGTGAGGCCTGCTTAATCTTCTTGGGACTGGTTCCCCCAGTGGTGTGGTACTGTTTCTTGTCTCTCTTCCTTGCTGTTGTTGTTGTGGTGGATTGTGGTGTGTATGTGTGTGTGTTGGGGTGCCTTGGCTTTGTGTTATGCTGGGTTCTGGTGACTGCCTGGTTTCCCTGTCAGTCTCCTGCCTGGGGTGAGGTTGCCTCTGTGCTGCTCTGGTGACCCTCCTGGGTGTTTGTGTTAGTGTTGGCTCCTCCTCCTCAGCCCCCAGTGTGTCCTCAACAACCCTTTCAGGAGCCCTTTTCCTCAGCTGGTCCAGGTGCCTCTTCCAACAGAGTCCCCCCTCCACCCTTACCTTGTAGGAAAAGGGTCCTGTTTGCTCTAGTATTTCCCCTGGCACCCATGGGTGACCTGAGCTATAGTTCCTTGTCCAGATGGGGTCCCCCGTGTTAAAATTTGTTTTGATGTTTGGGGTCCCGGCGTCTGCTGCTACTCTGTCTGGGTGAAGCCTGTCCAGCGTTGTTATTAGGCGTCTGCCCCATCTGAGTTCCGCTGGGCTTTTGCCTGTGGCAGTGCAGGGTGTTGCATGTTGGTGTAGGAGGAAGGTGGCCAGTCTTTGCTTCCAATTCCCCTGCACTATGCGCTTGAGGGTGTCCTTTGTTGTCCTCACGAATCGCTCTGCAAACCCATTACTGGCCGGGTGAAAGGGAGCCGAGGTAGTGTGTCTAATCCCCAAGGTCCTCAGGAACACCTGAAAATCCGATGAGGTAAATTGTGTTCCATTATCTGACACGATCACGTCTGGCAGACCATGAGTTGCAAACATTCCCCTTAATGCTTGGATGGTTCCTGCTGAGGTCATGAGCCTTGGTGGAGCAGTGGGCTAATGCCTCCTTAAGTAACACCAGCTGCCTGCAATTAGTGCAGGTTCGCATCCCACCAGGCTCAAGGTTGACTCAGCCTTCCATCCTTCCGAGGTAGGTAAAATGAGGACCCAGACTGTTGGGGGCAATTAAGCTGACTTTGTAATAATGCCGCTTGGAGGGGGGGGTGAAAGCCCTAATAAGCAGGCATATACATAGAATGAAGGCTACTGCTAAGCTTGTAAGCTGTCCTGAGTCTTCGGAGAAGGGCGGGATATAAATGGAAATAAAATAAAAATAAATAAATAAATGTTGCCCACAGGCACCACCTCCAGCCATTTGGAATGACTGTCTACTGCTACCAGAAATGTGTGTCCTTGGAATGGGCCCGCATAGTCTATGTGTACCCTGGACCATGGGGTGTGTGTTTCCTCCCACTTGTGAACTGGTGCATGTGGCTGTTCTGGCCGTGACCTCTGGCACGTGTAGCACCCAGCTACTAACCCTTCTATCTCCTTGTCCAACCCTGGCCACCACAGGTAGCTCCTTGCCAGGGCCTTCATTTTTACCACTCCTGGGTGGCCCTCGTGCAGTGACTGGAGGACTCTTTCTCTAAGCCTTGTGGGAATGATGACTCTACTTCCCCACAACAGACACCCCTTGTGTGTTGATAGTTCATGTCTTCTGGAAAAGTATGCAGTGAACTCTTGCCCTGGTGATTTGTCCTGCCACCCACTGCTCACCCATGATTGTATCCTGCTTAGAACCTTGTCCTTGGGGGTCTCTGAGGCTATGTCCTTTGCGTTAAGGGGGCATTCTGGCAGCTCCTGTATTGCCAATATTTGGGTAGCAGGTGTGGGGTCCGGCTCAGTATCCCTTAGGGCAGACATGTCAAACACAAGGCCCGGGGGCCAGATCCGGCCCGCGAAGTGGTTTCATGCGGCCCGCAAAGCCATCCTGGAAACAGGGAGGGAACGGCCCCCACTGCCTTGGCCCTGGCCCAGAGACCCTCCTCCTGCCAGAGACCCTCAGATCTGTCCCACTCCTGCCCAGGCCCCCATAGGCACCCTTGATGCGAACCATGTAGAGCTGGCCACGCCCACCCAGTAGGCCATATGCACTCTAGCCACGCCCACCCAGTAAGCCACGCCCACCCTGGCCATACCCACCCGGCCCCCTGAGGGCAACCGCCATGCTGATGCGGCCCTCCATGAAATTGAGTTTGACACCCCTGCCTTAGGGGGAGTCTGCTGAGGCCATCTGCGTGCCCCATCTCTTTGCCTGGTCTGTGTACCAGCTTGCAGGAATATGCTGACAGGAAGATGGACCAGCGTAACATCCGGGGTGATAGGATTTGTGGTGTCTGCTTCTCCATTGTAAATAACCCTAACAATGGCTTATGGTCAGTATATATTAGGAATTCCCTACCATATAGGTAGTCATGAAATTTCTTTACTCCTGCAACCACTGCCAGTGCCTCCTTGTCTATCTGCGCGTAATTTCTTTCTGCAGCTGACAGGGTTCTGGAGTAGTAGGCGATGGGGGCCTGAGTTCCGTCCTCCCTTAAATGGCTGAGAACTGCCCCAATCCCATAAGGGGATGCATCGCATGCAAGGCAGATTGGCTGATCTTCCCTGAAGTGCGTGACTGTAGCATTGCCTGCTAACAGGTTCTTCAGTGTTTTGAACGCGTTTGTGTGTGCGTCAGTCCAGTCCCAGGATGCTTGCTTGTCAAGCAACCTGTGTAGGGGTTCTGCAATTGTTGCTTTGTGTGGCAGGAATGCGTGATAAAAGTTGAGGAGGCCCAGAAATGCCTGCAACTCAGACTTCTTTTTGGGAGTTGGGACTTCTTTGATTGCCCTGACTTTGGATGCAGATGGGTGGATGCCTTGAGCATCAATCCTGAACCCCAGGAACTCTGTCTCAGTTACCCCAATCTTGCATTTTTCCCTTTTGAGTTTCAGCCCTGCATCCCTGAACCTCTCTAGCACTGCTTTCAATCGGGTTGCCAAAACGTCCTCGGAGCTGGCTGCGATTAGGACATCGTCGAAGTAAGGGCAAACCCCTGGTATTCCCTTGAGGGTCCTTTCCATCACCTCCTGGAATATTCCAGGAGCCACGCTGACCCCTAACTGCAACCGGTCTACCCGGAACGCCCCTTTGTGTGTGATTATTGTTTGTGCTTTAGGAGCCTCTGGGTCTACCGGCAGCTGCTGATAAGCTTGGGCAAGATCCAGTTTTGCGAACACCGCCCCGCCTTGCAGGGACGCCAGGATGCTGCTTACCGCGGACACGGGGTAGGAATGGGCACTCAAAGCTTGGTTAATGGTCCCCTTATAGTCGGCACAAATTCTAATTTTGCCATTTGCCTTGAGCGGCGTTACGATGGGGGTTTCCCATTCTGCTCCATCGACTGGCGTTAACACCCCCTGGTCTACCAGCTTATCCAATTCCCACTCTATCTTGTGTTTTAGCGCAAACGGGACTCTCCTAGCCTTCATTCTGATGGGCTGAACCTGGGGGTTTAATTTAAATGAGATTGGGGAACCGGTGTATTTCCTTAACTGCTCGTCAAACACGTCTGCAAAGTCCTTGCAGACACCTTCAAGTGAAAGGCAGCTCCGCGTCTGGTGAATCCCCGTGATTCCAATGCCCAGCGCTTTGAACCACCCTAACCCCACGAGGCTGGTTCGCTGCCCTTCGACGACCAACACGCTTAATTTGCCCGCGAACCCCTTGTACGGAACCATCACCGACGCCTCCCCCTGAACGTTAATGGGTGAATTTTGGAAGTCAGAGAGGGTCAGTCTGGATGGCCTCAAGGGAACCCATTGGCCGCTCCGCTTGCAAATTTCCTTAAACGTTCTGGCGGAGATGATTGACACGGCTGACCCTGAGTCCAGTTCCATCGTGCAGGGAATCCCTTGCAGCTTCACCCTTAATTTTATTTTTGGGGTGTTGGAGGGCTCCCTGTTAAGCAAACGGCCGGCCGTCCCTCCGTGTGGCTGACCGTCAGTCTCGGCAACCACTCCCTGGTACCTGTAGCAAGCTGGAACTCTGCTTCCACTTCGTGCAGGCTGTCCCGTTGCTTGCCCCTGCAGACCGCTGCGATGTGCCCAGTTTTCCCACACACCCGACACTTTGCCGACTTGAATCAGCAGGTAGACCGGGGATGCTGTCCTCCGCAGCTTGCGCAATGGGTAGATCGGGAGCTGTTTGGTCCGCAGCCGGAGCACTGGGTAGACTGGGGTTGTCCGCAGCCACCGTGCTGGGTAGACTGGGGTCCGCAACCGCAGTGCTGGGTAGACCGGGGCCGATTCGCACTGTAGCCAGGGAGTTGGGTAGACCGGGGGGGGATCGCTCCGCACCTGCACTCCTGGTACCTCAGGTCCACCACGGCTGGTCGTGGCTCCCTCACGTTGTCTCAGTTGGAGGTGACGGGTCGCTGTTGTCGGTGTATGGCATCCACTTCGGCTTCCACCCCTTCTGCTTCGCTGCACCCGCTCAACTGGTAGACGGCTCCGCTCTTTCTCGCGTCGGACTCCTCGGCCGCGTCCCAGGCTAGGAACTCCTCCTGGACGTCCCTCAGGGTTAACTTTTGCTTCGTGAAAATTTTCTGCCGCAGCTTCCGGTCCCGCAGCCCACAGATGATCCAATCCCGCAGCCGGACCTCTAAATTTTCAAAGTTGCAAAGACAGGCTGCCTGCCTTAGGGCGGCCATGTATTGTTTGGCAGACTCGCCCGGCCGCTGATCCCGTTTCTCGAAGCGGTACCACCACGCGATCTCGGACGTCTCTGGCCTGAAGTGCTCGGTCAGTTTCGTTAGCAACTCGCTGTACCTGATGGTGTGGATGTCGTCGGGTGAGCAGAGACCGACTGCCAGCTGGTACGTTTCTGTCCCGCAGCTGCAAAGCAGCGCCGCCACTCTCTGTCGGTCATCCTTCACCCCGTTCGCCCTTAGGTAGCACTCGAGCTGTCCCACGAAGGCTTCCCACTCCTCGGGGTGGTTACTATTGAAAAGGGGATACTGACCCAGTTGTGCCATTCCGCCGTCTTGGTTGTCCTGCGTCTGGATCCGGGGCTGCCGATAGGGTTCCGTCCGCGGCTAGCGCTGTCCGGTGCAGGATCCCATCCTCGTCGCCAGTGCAAAGTCGCGTGGTCACACAGAGTAGTATTCAGTATTTATTAAATTTGTATACCGCCCTTCTCCCGAGGGACTCAGGAGAGACGGACACTGGAGCTGGATAGTAACTTCTTTATTGGATCAGGAATGAAGCTGGGGCAACGGGGTTACCTGGTGTCTATTTATACCTGCCGAGGTGAATCGCAAGCAATAGATTCAAACCTGGGCTTCCCGCCAGTGTAGGTGGCCAATGGATTTAAACCCTGGCTTCCCGCCAGAGCTGACCATGCCCTGGGGCTGTCAACGACTTGCTCTATTCAGGCTTTCCCGCCAAAAGCGGTTGTAGCCTGGAGCTGTCCAGCCCCCTGCTGTGCTGACATCCCGTGTATGCTTAAGAGCATACACTACAGACAGCAAGCTGGCAGGAATAGCCAATACTCCAGAAGATAGGGTTAGGAGGATCTGGACAGACTTAAACACTGGACGCTATCTAACAAAATGAAATTCAGTGGTGAAAAAAGTAAGATTCTACATTTAGGCAGGAAAAACCAAATGTACAGGTATAGTATTGGTGGTACCTTGCTCAGTAGCAGTGACTGAGAGGGATCTCGGAGTCCTAGTGGACAATCACTTCAATATGAGCCAGCAGTGTGCTGCAGCTGCCAAAAAAGCCAACACAGTGCTAGGCTGCATTAACAGAGGGATAGAATCAAGATCACGTGAAGTACTAATACCACTTTACAGGCCACACCTGGAATACTGCATCCAGTTTTGGTCACCACGATGTAAAAAAGATGTCGAGACTCTAGAAAGAGTACAGAGAAGAGCAACAAAGATGATCATGGGTTGTTGTTGTTAGCTGCGAAGTCGTGTCCGACCCATCGCGACCCTATGGACAACATTCCTCCAGGCCTTCCTGTCCTCTACCATCTTCTGGAGTCCATTTAAGCTCACGCCTACTGCTTCAGTGACTCCATCCAGCCACCTCATTCTCTGTCGTCCCCTTCTTCTATTGCCCTCAATCTTTCCCAGCATTAGGCTCTTCTCCAGTGAGTCCTTCCTTCTCATCAGGTGGCCAAAGTATTTGAGTTTCAATTTCAGGATCTGGCCTTCTAAAGAGCAGTCAGGATTGATCTCCTCTAGGACTGACCGGTTTGATCGCCTTGCAGTCCAAGGGACTCGCAGGAGTCTTCTCCAGCACCACAGTTCAAAGGCCTCAATTCTTTGGCGCTCAGCCTTTCTTATGGTCCAACTTTCACTGCCATACATTGCAACTGGGAAGACCATAGCCTTGACTATACGCACTTTTGTTGACAGGGTGATGTCTCTGCTTTTTAGTGTGCTGTCTAGATTTGCCATGGCTTTCCTCCCCAGGAGCAAGCGTCTTTTAATTTCTTGGCTACAGTCCCCATCTGCAGTGATCTTGGAGCCCAGGAAAATAAAATCTGTCACTACCTCCATTTCTTCCCCATCTATTTGCCAGGAATTGAGAGGGCCGGATGCCATGATCTTGGTTTTCTTAATGTTTAATTTCAATCCAAGTTTTGCACTCTCCTTCTTCACCCGCAACAAGAGGCTCTTTAGTTCTTCTTCACTTTCTGCCATTAGAGTGGTATCATCTGCATATCTTAGGTTGTTGATATTTCTTCCGGCAATCTTAATTCCAACTTTTGATTCATCTAACCCTGCCTTTCTCATGATGTGCTCTGCATATAAGTTAAATAGGCAGGGCGACAGTATACAGCCTTGCCGGACTCCTTTCCCAATTTTGAACCAATCAGTGGTTCCGTGTCCAGTTCTCACTGTTGCTTCTTCGCCCGCATATAGGTTTCTCAAGAGACAAATAAGATGGTCTGGTACTCCCATCTCTTTAAGAACTTGCCACAGTTTGTTATGATCCACACAATCAAAGGCTTTAGCATAGTCAATGAAGCAGAAGTAGATGTTTTTCTGGAACTCCCTAGCTTTCTCCATGATCCAGCGTATGTTGGCAATTTGATCTCTAGTTCCTCTGCCTCTTCGAAATCCGGCCTGTACTTCTGGTAGTTCTCGATCCACATACTGCTGAAGTCTAGCTTGTAGGATTTTAAGCATGACTTTACTAGCATGAGAAATGAGTGCAATGGTGCGATAGTTTGAACATTCTTTGGCACTGCCTTTCTTTGGAATTGGAATGTAAACTGATCTTTTCCAATCCTGTGGCCACTGTTGAGTTTTCCAAATTTGCTGGCAAATTGAGTGTAGCACTTTTACTGCATTGTCTTTTAAGATTTTGAATAGCTCAGCTGGAATACTGTCACCTCCACTAGCTTTGTTGTTGCTCAGCTTTTCTAAGGCCCACTTCACTTCACATTCTAGGATGTCTGGCTCGAGGTCAGTGACCACCTCATTGTGATTATCAGGGACATTAAGCTCATTCTTGTATAGTTCTTCTGTGTAATTTTGCCACCTCTTCTTAATCTCTTCTGCCTCTGTTAGGTCCCTGCCATTTTGGTCCTTTATCATGCCCATTTTTGCATTAAACGTTCCCTTCATCTCTCCAATTTTTTTGAAAAGATCTCTGGTCCTCCCTATTCTATTGTTTTCTTCTATTTCTTTGCACTGTTCATTTAAGAAGGCATTCTTATCTCTTCTAGCTATTCTCTGGAATTCTGCATTCAATTGGGCGTATCTTTCTTTTTCTCCCTTGCCTTTCGCTTCCCTCCTTTTCTCAGCTATTTGCAAAGCTTCCTCAGACAGCCATTTTGCTTTCTTGCATTTCTTTTTCTTTGGGATGGTTTTGGTTGCTACCTGTTGTACAATGTCACGAACCTCTGTCCATAGTTCTTCAGGCACTCTGTCTATCAGATCTAATTCCTTAAATCTATTTGTCACCTCTACTGTATATTCAACAGGGATATGATTTAATTCATACCTCAGTGGCCTAGTGCTTTTCCCTACTTTCTTCAGTTTAAGCCTAAACTTTGCAAGGAGAAGCTCATGGTCTGAGCCACAGTCAGCTCCTGGTCTTGTTTTTATTGACTGTATAGAGCTTCTCCATCTTTGGCTGCAGAGCATATAGTCAATCTGATTTCTGTGTTGACCGTCTGGTGATGTCCATGTGTAGAGCCGTCTCTTGGGTTGTTGGAAAAGAGTGTTTGCTATGACCATTGTATTCTCTTGACAGAATTCTATCAGCCTGTGCCCTGCTTCATTTTGCATTCCAAGGCCAAACTTGCCTGTTATTCCGGTTATCTTTTGGCTTCCTACTTTAGCATTCCAATCCCCCATGATGATAAGAACATCATTTTTTGGTGTTAGTTCTATAAGGTGCTGTAGAGCTTCATAGAACTGGTCAATTTCATCCTCTTCAGCACTGGTGGTTGGGGCATAGACTTGGACTACTGTGATATTGAATGGTTTGCCTTGGATTCGAACTGAGATCATTCTGTCATTTTGAGGATTGTATCCCAGTATTGCTTTTCCTACTCTTTTATTGACTATGAAGGCTACTCCATTTCTTCTGAGGGATTCTTGCCCGCAGTAGTATACCTGATGGTCATCTGAATTAAATTCACCCATTCCTGTCCATTTTAGTTCGCTGATACCTAAGATGTCGATGTTCAGTCTTGTCATCTCTTGTTTGACCACGTCCAGCTTTCCTTGATTCATGGATCTTACATTCCAGGTTCCTATGGAGAAAAAATCTTTACAGCATCGGACTTTCCTTTCACCACCAGACACATCCACAGCTGAGCATCCTTTCGGCTTTGGCCCAGTCGCTTCATTCTTTCTGGCGCTACTATTACTAGCCCTCTGCTCTTCCCCAGTAGCATATTGGACGCCTTCCGACCTGAGGGGCTCATCTTCCAGCGTCATATCGTTTTGCCTTTTGGTACTATCCATAGGGTTTTCATGGCAAAGATACTGGAGTGGGTTGCCATTTCCTTCTCCAGTGGATCACGTTTTGTCAGAACTCTCGGCTATGACCTGTCCGTCTTGGGTGGCCCTGCACGGCATAGCTCATAGCTTCATTGAATTACGCAAGCCCCTTCGCCACGACAAGGCAGTAATCCATGAAGGGGATGATCATGGGACTGGAGGCTAAAACATATAAGGAACAGTTGCTGGAATTGGGTATGTCCAGTTTAATGAAGAGAAGGGAGAGGGGTGACATGATAGCAGTGTTCCAATATCTCGGGCTGCCACAAAGAACAGGGAGTCAAACTATTCTCCAAAGCACCCAAAGGCAGGACAAGAAGCAACAGATGGAAACTAGTCAAGGAGAGAAGCAACCTAGAACTAAGGAGAAACTTCCTGACAGTTAGAACAATTAACCAGTGGAACAACCTGCCTCCAGAAGTGGTGAATGCTCCAACACTGGAAGTTTTTAAGAAGAGACTGGATAGCCATTTGTCTGAAATGGTATAGGATTTCCTGCCTGAGCAGGGGGTTGGACTAGATGACCTCCAAGGTCCCTTCCAATTATTATTATTATTATTATTATTATTATTATTATTATTATTATTATTATTATTATTATTATTATTATTAATGTAGGAAGTGGGTTTTTATACCTTCTTGAGCCTTTTGTTTGGAGTTGTTCTTGTGGCATGAACTTTGACCTGAGTCTGAGTGTGCCTTTCTGGTATTCTGATGGTGGTAGGTTAATCCTATGATGTCCCAAAGGTCCTACCCTGCTTCCCTGGGGCTGTGGCTGATGGTTTTTGGTGTGAGGGATTGTTGATTCTAAGGATCTTTCTTCCTAATCCGCGTTTCGTGACTCCAGTCTTTCTGACAAGATTATCACACCTGCAGTTCTGCAGCCTTGGTTTCTGTTTGGGACAGAGAGACTTGGGGGGGGGGCGGGGTTGGTTTCTGCTTTTAAAACCCTTTAAGGGAAATATATTCTGCTTTTTAAATATTTCCAAAAAGATTTCTTTCTCTGGGGTGGGGGTGGGGGGGCTGACTTCCCACAGGACTGTGCTCTTACGAGCCACATCGGTGGCATTCTCTTTTACGCTCGTATCAGTTCGTCGGATTGCATCGTTCCATCCAAGGAACGAATAAATCAGCGTTTCCCAACCTTAGGAACTTGAAGATGCGTGGACTTCAACTCCCAGAATTCCCCAGCCAGCTATGCTGGCTGGGGAATTCTGGGAGTTGAAGTCCACGCATCTTCAAGTTCCTAAGGTTGGGAAACGCTGGAATAAATAACCCGAAGAAGGCAATGTCAGGGGAAGGAGTCAAGAGGCGCCAGCATTTCGGAACGCCGCAGCGGGAAGCGGGACGTTCCGGCTTACACTTCTGCCTTTAGGAAAGCAACTTCTCTGCGACGTCAAGGCCGAACGAAGCAGGAGGCAAGACGCCGCGGCCCCTCCCGCTTTCTTCAGCCCGACCGGTTCGCGACTCCCAACTTTCATCCCTCTCGGAGGTTATGAAACGTACTTCGCTACGTCTCTTTCGCAGTGGGGGCCGGCCGAAGCTGGCAGCCAATCAGCTGGCTCTCCGACGCCATCACACGGGGCTGCTCCTGATTTTATGTAATATTCCGGCCTCGGGGTGGTGGTGGTGGTGGCGGCGGCGGCGGTGGTAATTTTGTGTCTTTGGTCTGTGCAGAAGGTCATTCGAGCAATCCGGTAGCTGAAAACAGATTCGGCGTAAATAAAGACAATATACTGCGCGGAGGCGGAAAAGTTACTGGTTTGGGGCCCCGCCTCCTTTTCATTCGTCCCACGCCGCGACACCTTCCGCCTCCTGGTCGCTGGCTAACTAGAAAAAAAAAAGGATGCCGCCTCCTGCCAGGCTAAGAGATCGCCCCGGTCGAACTGAAGGGACCCACCTTCGGGGATCGTCTTCTCCGGCGACTGCCCGTTGATTGGCGGCAAGAGTGTTGCTGAATTAAAACCATTCAAAGACTTGGGAGGCAACCAGCCAGCTGTGGCCGGAGAGCGCCGGATGCTCAGGCGGCGCGGGGGCCGAGATGAAGCTGTTGATTTAGCGGTCGCGGCACGGAAAGCAAACCCGCTTGCTTGCGCGCGAAGTTAAGCAGAAACCGACGAGTTTGCTTTGCGGGGCTGTTCCAGCGCCTGGAGCGAGCAGCTTTGTTTTTTTTTTTCTTTCCTTCGGAAGTCGAAGAAATTCCTCCAGGCGGGGTGGGGGTGGGGAAGGCATAGGGAACTTATTTATTTATTTATTTTAATCCCATTTATATCCCGCCCTTCTCCGAAGACTCAGGGCGGCTTACAATTTAAGCACAAACCAATGTGCTTAGCAATGGAAGTTCGGGACTTTTAAGGGCCGGCGGGTTACTCCCGTCTAGCACGCTGGTAGGACAGGGCAAAACAATTGGGATGAAGTTCAGGCTTTGCGCAAGTCTCCCACTGGCCCTTTCGGCTGCCTATCTTCGCTGCTCTTAGGAAGCCGTCGACCTTTGCCCGCTGCCCTCCGGATTCCCGTTTAGCCCTCCGGATTCCCGCCTCCCGCCCTCTTTTGGCAGAGCAGAAGCATGGAGCTCTTCCTCTGTCCCTCCTGTCGCCTGGTTCTCTGGGACCCGGTGACGGTCTCCTGCGGCCATTCCTTCTGCAGGAGATGCCTGGGCGAAACCTTGCCTTCCAAGTGCCGCCTCTGCGGGGAGACGCTCGGGCTCCTGGGCTCGCGGACGCCGAGCTCCAACGTCCTCCTGGGGAACTTGCTCGAAAAGGGCTTGGCTCCGGCCGCCAAGGTGGCCCGGTTGAAAAGGGACCTGCAGGAGCTGGTGAGCAACAGGGACTTCCAGGAAGCGCTGAGGACACTTCAGAAGGGAATCGATTGGGGTAAGGTTTGCCGTGCTAGCCCCAGAGGTGCTTTTTAAGAATGTGTTGCGAGGTTGTAACTATAATCCTGTATTTAGCTCTGGGATGTGGGGGGGGGAAGTGGGCGGGTTTGGGGTGGGAGGGATTTGGGGATATATTGTAAAATTTTGTTTTTGTAAAACTCTTTAATAATAATAATAATAATAAAAGAATGTGTTGCGAGGTTGAACGACGGGGCGAAGGGGAAGCGAGACTTGGTGGTATGCGCGGGGACCGACCGCCAGATGCTACTCCCTGGTTATGCAAACTTGCCACCGTCTCGCTGGCTGCATTGTGTAAGCAGGCGAGGGACAATTCTTGGCAGCCCCTTTCACTGACTTAGCTATCCCCTTCCTTAAGGCTGGTGATTTTACTGGTCACACGGGGCGAGATACAAATTTTGGGTGGACAGGTTCACCCGCTTGTGCCTTGCTGACGAAACTTGAGATTTTCCTTCTTTTAAGCAAAAAAAAAAGGCTTACTAATAGTTGGCTTCTGTTGCAGATTTTATCCACTGAGGTGAAACAATGGCATTGGCCATATCAGAAAATTAAATCTAAATCTAAAGTGCGTATGGTGATAGGAGAGTTAGTTGTTCCTGGGGGATCGATTATTCCTTAGGTTGCTTTTAAAAAAAATGCGTTATGTAATTTGCTGGCCTCCTTGGAGGCTGTGGAGCCATCTTTAACTGTTCATGGATGGCAAAAATAAAATAGAGCAGATCTTTATAATATTTCAGTATCATTTCTGTGATTTGAAGTTTTGGAAGTTTCTGAAGTAACAGCTATGAGCAGTTGTGATCTTTCCCAAATTATGTGGGAATCTTAACTCCTTCCTCCAATTTTAAGGGAATCTTAATCCTACCTCAAATGCTAAGGTGAGATAATTCCTTCAGAGCACCATTTTCAGTGTTGAAATGATTATTGTTCTTGTACACTGCAGGTTAAGGTTTCATGGAGTCTTTATTTCTTTACTACTTACTGAACAAGTAGGGATTCAATGAATGCTGCTTTCCTATTATGGTGATGTCATGATGATAGATATACCAAATTTCTTTTAACATACTTTTATGTTAATAGTGTCTTTGTCAGGGGGAAAAAGATGATATTCTGTTATTATCTAGGGGAAATCATCTCATTTCATCTGTAGTCTTAAAACTTACATTAAAGTCAGCTTTGGAACTGGAAAAGCTGATGCTATTTAAACCTTAGGACTTAGGAATGAGTAATTAAGAATCAGGCTTCATTTTCTGATTCAGACTTTCTTGTGCGTGGAAAATGGCACACCCCTCTTATTTATAATGCACCAACAGCCTGTTATAAAATGCTAGCTCTTGTTTTGCAATGAGTCAGAGACAAGTGTACAGGTGTTTCAATCAACAAGTGAGCTTATACTGGAATATTTTCATCTACCCTGAATTTTTCTTAATTGGAGGATTTCTTCAATTAATATGCATAGAACACAAATTTAGTGGCCCTTGAATTTAGTCCAGGTACATTTATAACATGGACTATCAAGGAGCTGATAGCCTGAGCAATATTAAACAATGCTTCTGCATTTCAGCTTTTTACCATTTATACTATAGGTAAAGGTAAAGGTTCCCCCGCACATGCGTGCTAGTCGTTTCCGACTCTAGGGGCCGGTGCTCATCTCCGTTTCAAAGCCAAAGAGCCAGTGCTTATTCGAGGACATCTCCGTGGTCATGTGGCTGGCATGACTAGACACCAAAGGCGCATGGAACGCTGTTACCTTCCCACCGTAGTGGTCCCTATTTTTCTACTTGCATTTTTACGTGCTTTCAAACTGCTAGGTTGGCAGAAGCTGGGACGAGTAACAGGCGCTCACTCTGTTACTCGGCACTCGGGATTCGACCCGCCAAACTGCTGACCATCTGATCGACAAGCTCAGCTTCCTAACCCACTGAGCCACCACGTCCCTATTTATACTATACTTTTCTTTATAAGCACAAAGCAGATGAGATGAAAATATGCTATCAAATTAATCTTGTATTTGGCATTTTTTTAAAAAAAAATCTATTTTTTTTCCATTTTAACTGATCCATGGAAAAAGTTTTGGAGAGCAGGAATGCTTAGAACATTGTACAAGGGCAATTCGGAAATAAACCTCCATTTGGTTATTAATGACAGACACTTGCAGATACAGAACTTTTATTATACACGTTAGAAAACTACAATGTTACATTACTTTTTGACATAATCATTCAAATTGAGGCACTTGTCATAACGTCTTACAAGGTTTGAAATTCCTTAGTAGTAGTCGCTCGGTGCCAACTCTGGGCTATTGGGGGTGTGTGTGTGATCCAAAACATCCTAGCGGAACTGCTTCAAAAGTTCTTGGGTGCGTCTAGTGGTGTGCGGGCGAGCATTATCATGAACCAACACCATACCAGAAGTGGTGCCATAGAAAATCCTGCCAAATGTGAAGATGCCAAAGGAGTACTGCTAGTGAAGTTAGAAAAAATAAGATAACCTTTATTGTCATGGAAACTTCTTTGATAGGGACTTTCTGTCATTGAATAACTTTTTAATTCTGGAAATTTACTCAGTGGATGAGCTGAGTTCTCCCTTACCATTCACTCCTATCATCCCCATCCTCAAATAATACAAGTACCATTGTATCTTTCCTAGTAAGAAAACAGTAGATCTTTTCCTTAAGCACAGAGTTGTTTGACAGTATCAGAATAAGCTATCTTCAGATGATTTGATCTGCCCTTTTATCTGATGGATAATACGAGACCATCCTTCTTGTTAATAAAGTAGAATTAGTGACTTTTTTAAAAAAAAAATCTAGCTAAACGTATTGGACATGAGCACAGCTGATTCTAGTAAATAAGTCTCTTTCTTGGAGATTTTCTTTTATTGCCTTGGTGTGTACAACTGTACAGCATTTGTTTTTTATTATTTCTTGGGAACAACAGTAAAATGTTCTGCTTCGTCCTACAGCTCCAGATGATCTTACATTACGGGTGTGCAGATCAGAGCTTTATGTGGCTATACAGCAGTATGAAGGGGCTCTTGAGGATTTGGAGATTCTGTGCAAGCAGAAGCCAGAAGAATGTGAAGTGAGTTGTGTGTAAAACTGTGTGTTGTGATCCAGAACAAGCATATGTTCTTCCCAACCTTTAAGCGGTGAGATGAAATAGCATTTCTGGAAAAGGCTACATTTGATCTCAGTTGCAATAATAGTACGGAAAATGAGCATATTCCTTAATATAGTTGCTTATTTAAATACAATATAGGCTTTCCCTGGTTCTGTACAAGCCAATGTTGACTCATATGCGCTAATAGAATGATTAAAAACCATTTCCTGCTAAAGAAGAACTTGAATTACTTCTGGAAGGTTCACAGACTTCAGCTGAACATTCTCTTGTAGTCAAAGAGGAATTTACCAATGTTTCAATCAATGCTCAACTATAAGCTAAATTTGCAGTCAGGAGAATTTCTGGGAAATATTGAATGTTTACGCTTTGATAGTGGAAAACCGGGGTCTTAGTTAATTTTGCAAGACTGCCTTGTAAAAAATTCCCAGTGTTTACCAATATTATGCTCCCTGACAATAAATTTCTCCACAAAAATTAGACAATACTATTTGGATAAATTTAAAAGAATTGGTGATTGGACTTTGCACATCCAGTCAGCATAATATTTTATAGGACAACCGTTAGTGAGCTGTCCAGAAAATTCCCACTCTGTATGTCAATTCCATACAGTGATGGAATCTGTATGGTGACATCATGATTGGAGAGGCAAATCTTTAGTCCAACCTGTTCTGACAGATATCAGTCTACTTTGAGGAACCAAATACTGGATGACTGATTTATTGTGGCTTATCCCTCCATCTGTATCTGCCAGGCTTGAATGTAGCCTGGAAAGGTCAAGTACAGAATTTTAAATCTTGATTTACATAGAGACAGAACAACCACTTCTCATCTCTGCTGATAGTCCCCTTTTACAGTTCCCCAATATCTGTATCACTAATTAGTTCCATCTTACAGGAGGGCCTTTACTTTGGCATGTATGGATGCTCTCTCCACAATGGCACTTGTGGCTAAATATAATAGTATTCCTTACCAAGACCATTTGTGTATTTACATAGACTTTGAAACTGAGATAATAGTGCACATACTTCTGAAATGTCTTATCTACCACTTTTAGCAGTTAGAGATAATCTTTCATCTTAATTACAAACTATTCCTTCCCCAGGTATAATTAGTGCAAGTAGGAATAGGTTTTTATTGGATGCTATGTAAATCTGTTTAACTTTTGTATGTTTGGTCTACGATTGTATGTTTTTAGTAAACTGAAGAAAATCATGAAAACTCCTCCACTTGCATGCTTTGGGTGGAGGGATGTTACAATGCAGGTTTATAAGGGAGAGCTTGCATTGTAGAGCCGTGATTAATGTTTTGCTAGTTTGGCATCACCGTGATTAGTAATTTGAAAATGCTATTTTGGAGCACTTAACATTCTTCAGTTGAGCGTATGTTCAAACTTGATCTCATGGGTACTCCTCCACTAATTTTAAAACTTTTTTCCCTATCTTTTGATATTTCTGTATTTCCAAATAATTTCTTTGACACCCCCCCCCCCGAAGGTACATGCACAAATATGATAGTTGCTAATCAGTTTTTACAATAATCAAAGCACTGATTTTTTTTGGGAAGTAATTTCTATTTGATCACTTCTGTTTGATCAGTATAAAGGATTATACTTTAACACTTGCCAGACTTGTTCTTTTAGGCTGTGTTGAAAAAGCACTTCAACCTATGAGTGTGACAAAGCAAGAATCGAAATCTGTGTGATTGTCATTTTGCTACATTTTGGGTATGAACATTTTGAAGAAAGGTTTGTGGTAATAGTGCATAGAATATTTTTGAGGAAGGCCAATTTTATTTGCATTTTCAGATAGCTCTCTTTTGTTTTAGCCTTTTAGTTTCTTCATATTAAAGAAGTGAAGAAGTTGTATTGTTGCATTAATTGAAGCCATTTCATATTTCTCTTGTAAATATGTTCTTCCCCTTCATCCTTTCTACAATGGTTTTTTTTTAACTTCGCAAGTTCTGTGCTCAGAGTAGTTAGATCAGGTGCTGCCACTTGTTGGGATTAAAAATAGTTTCCTTTGAGTCATACTCGTGTCCTAGTACCTTAATGAATGTGTTCATGAAGTTTTCATGGGTCTCCCAAGTTCTATTTCCATATTATACCTAACCAGCATTTTGAATATCTGTGTAATCTAATATAAAAAGGTTCAGTGAAATTCTCTGCCTCTTTCTCTCTCTGATGTGTATGTTTACATATTGATATACATATATACAGACCAACACATTGGACATTACATATACTTGGTATATTATTTATTTATTTATTTATTATTTGGATTTATATACTGCCCCTCTCCCAAAGGACTCGGGGCAGTGTACAGGGCAATTAGAACACTTATATACAGCACATAATATACAAAAATTAAAATAAATTAAACCAAGTAGCCCTAAACAATAAAACACGTTCTAAAATTTAAAATCTAAAATCCCAATCCCTCAGTCCAGGCCGGCAAGTTCAAATAGCCAAGTCTTCAGGTCGCGGCGAAAAGAGCGAAGGCCGGGAGCCATCCGGAGCTCAACAAGGAGCTGATTCCAGAGGGCAGGCGCGCCCACAGAGAATGCTCTCCCCCTAGGGGCCGCCAGTCGACATTCCCTGACCAACGGCACCCTGAGGAGGCCCTCTCTGTGGGAGCGCACAGGACGATGGGAAGTTAACGCCGGCAAAAGATACTCCCATAAATAATCCGGGCCCATGCCATTTAGGGCTTTATAGGTCATCACCAGCACCTTGAATCTCACCTGGAAGACAACTGGAAGCCAATGCAGCTTGCGGAGCAGAGGTGTTACATGGGAGTATCGGGAGAACCCCATCACAAGTCACGCGGCCGCATTCTGCACCAGCTGGAGCCTCCAAGTGGTATTCAAGGGCAGCCCCATGTAGAGAGCGTTGCAGTAGTCTATCCAAGAGGTCACGAGCGCATCTCAGCACACATCCAGAAGTGCTGGTGGGAAAGAGAGGCTTTAGCTTTTGTCTTAGATTTTGTGATCACTGTTTTCCTGCGCTTAGGGATTGTGGAAGTTGGTGGGGAGAATGATCCCTATCCTGATTGCCATTTTATTGTTTCAACAACATCTTTCACTGTTGCCCAGTTGATAAATGACAAGCTAGACTAGAGGGAATATAGCTGGGTGATTCTTTGGTTCTGCCAATCATGGGAGGAGGATTTAAGTAGCAACCTGCCTACTATATATTTGGTTGATTGATTGACTAAAACTGCAGCCTTTGGCATTATGCAAAGGCAATTTGCAGCCGTGGCTGCAGAATGTTATGACAGTTCAGGAAGGCAACTGAAATGTGTTTTGTGTTTCTTTTCAGGGCTTTTTTAGAAAAGGGAAAGTACTCTTGGACTTAGGGAAGCAATCAGAGGCCCTGCTGCAGTTTCAACACTGCCTTACACTGAACTCCAGTTTCCATGCTGCTCAATATGAGATAGAAAAGGTAAGTGCATTATTATGACTAAGCACCTTGAGATTAAATGTCGGAAGCTTAATTGGTTTGCTTAGGAAGAGGCAGCAGTTTTGGGTTGTTGTTTTTTTGAGATTTCAGTAAAAGAAGATGAGATTCTTGTGCTGTAGATGATGGAATTTATGAAGTTGTATCTACTCATACTTTTTCAATTGGGTATCACTAATTTTTTTTAGAAAGTATTTGCTTTGTTTGAGAATAGTTAGGGATAGAGAATTGTTAAACTACACAGAGATTAAGATTTAAATGGCAAAATATGATTGGATGTGTCTATGGTTGCACACAGTTTGTCATTTTTGTGTAATGCTGGGCAAAGGCTTACAACATTTCTGAGAGGTGTGGGGCATGATGTTCACTATGGTCTGAGTCACATTTTGGCCTTAGAATGTAGGTCTTCGCTAACCCCTAATAAATATATTGTTAGGCAGGTTGCTTTTGTATTGGTAAATGTTATGAGAAATCATTTCTCTATGTAGTGCAATCTCTTGGACCGAACAACTTTAAATAGGCTGGCTGGGGAGTTCTGAGAATCAAAGTCCACATATTTTAATGTTCTTGAGATTGAGGAATACTGGTTTGGAAAAGAAGATTTCTTTTTTTAAAAAAAATCTTAATGGATTTGATGACTTGACAAGTATAACATGAAGAAACATGACTAGCTTCAATTTAACCAACTGAGAGACTGCTCTGAAGTCAGATTCTACTGTGAGGTTTCTCCTTTAGAATGAACCAATGTAAAAATCTTTCTGCTGCAGATTCTCAGAAATGATGCCTCCCCTACTCCTGGCACTGTTATGGAGTTGAAGAACAATGGTAGTCAGAACTTGGAAGGTTGTAATTCAAGGGAACAATTGACTTTTCTTATGAGTTTTGAAGAAGAACCCCTACCGGTAAGTCATATGGGATGATACCAGTTCCAAATTTAGAGATGGTGTAACAAAAATATGTATTTGTATGTGATGGGACATTGGTGAAAGGGTTTCCACGTGGACTCTTTCATATGTTTCCAACCACACCAGCACTGTCCACTCACCTCTAGTTTTCTCACAGCAGTTCTTGTACATTCATCTGTTCACAAAGGAACTAGCTATCATTTGTAGGGATTGGGGAAGCCTATCTTACCTTTCGCAGAATTGTTTTAACTCCTTTACTTTTAAACAATATCTATTTTTAATCTATAATAACAAAAATACCAGAATTAAAAACAAACATTAAGTACCATAATGCATTCTAGTACAAAAAGCAAAGCAAAGATAAATCAGGAAATAATTAAACTGTAAGAAAAACAATACAAAAATAACAGAGGAACATGAAATGGTATAAAAAATTAAGTTAATGGAGATTAGAACATTCAAATATGCAACAGCATCAGATCTTCATATTTTGATGGGTTCCAAATTTTCAAGCTATCATTCAGTATTACATTCATATATTTTCCCCTTATTTATTAGACCACAGTTTATAATCCTCTGAATTTTAAACCAAAATGATTATAACGCAGAGAAGGATCAAAACCTGCAGGTCTAAATTCTCAATTATTAAAGCTTTAACTGTTGGTGGTTTGATAAAACACATACTGCAACTCCTTAATCCAAATGACATGCAAGATACCCTTATCTAGTTTTGTGCAATTTTTCAGTTGTGAATAAAATGAGACTTTAAGAAGTTTAGGAACTTTTAAGTTCAGCTAGCCCATCAGGCTCAAATTGTCAAATAGACAGATGTTTCTATCATGTACTCTTTGTGGGTCCTTTGATCTGGTGAAGTGATTAAAGCTACTTTATGTCTGTGTAGAATATGTGGATCAGTACATATCCGAGAAATTCTAGTGTAAGAAATTTGATTCAGTCTCTATACAATTCCCTTCTTAGATGTGGTCACACTTCATTGGAAGTAGCAAACAGTAGAAGGTGTCATGCTATGTAACTGTATCAAGAAATAATATGTGTGCATGAGTAAACTACAGCTTGGGAGTATGTGGTGTTGCCTCTGTGTTTTCCTAGCTGTACTTGTGACCCTTGGTTTGGTGTTTACTTTCCTTTATTAAATAGGATATGAAGAAAGAAAAGGCAATTTGGCTGGAAGGAACTATGCCTGATCATTGCCAGGCAGCACTTCCCATGTCTCAATGCATGAGGAAAAAAACCAGATCAGATCTTTCTGCAAATAAAGAAGGTGAGTATATCGATAAATGTTTACAAGTCCTTGTGTTTTTTTTAAAATAAGCTTCTTATCTCTGCCTAGGAGAAATAATTGATGCCCTAATTAGGATAAATTATTTTGGCCCTGTGTTTGAAAATCTTGTTCTGTCATCTGATCTCCACCACCCACCACCCAGCAGGATCACCTTACACAGGTTCTTTGAGCATGCTCCCCAAACCCTGGAATCATGTGACTGTTCTCAAGGCCAAATTCTATTACAGGAAGCCCCAAGGAATCATGCCTGTTGTATATCAAGAAGGACCTGATCAGATTGCATTGTTTTAATGCTGATCAAATGTTAAGGTAGAGAAGGCAGCCCAGTTTAATGTTAAAATTAGCTGCATCACACTCAGTCCAGCATGATTTATGGAAGAGACCTGGTTCTGTATATACTGGATCTTTCTAGTGATTTTGGGGCCCAGCTGGAGATGAATATAATAGGATTTATCTGAACCTGCAGCAAGTGGTATCCTGAATGGGGTTTAATGGCCCAGGATACGTTGGCTCCATTTCTATTGCTGCTGGGCAGTTATATTTCCAGTTTTAATTTATGGTCTAATTGGAATGTTTTGTGGATTTTATTGGAAGACAGTAGTACGTATAAAAGAAGACTCTTCTTTCTTTCATGACTGAAAGGCATTATAGACTTAAAGTAACATGTCTGGGCTGCAGGAGTAGAGCCTGAAATAGATATAAGTGGCCAGTGTTCATGTGAAATTAATTACCACTTGGCGCAACACCATAATAGACCCTTGGTCTTAAGGGGGAGGGGAACCCTACAAAATAGCTTCTTGCAACTACACAACTTGGTCTACCCAGATCTCTGCCCCTATAAAACAAAAAGTGGGATAAAAGTGGGATTCAGTGAGGAGGCGGTCAGTGTGTAATGTTCATAATCTGCCTTTTGCTCTTTCCTTCTGTGAACCAGATTTGGATGAAGAGGAGGCCTCACCAGAGACATCAGGAATTAGATCACCAGATACAAACTCAACGAAAGACTATTGTCCAGCCTTGCTGGGCTTCCTGACTGCTTCAGACTTGGAATGTTCTCTTTGTATACGGTCAGTTAATTAAAGGCCTAGTAATCAGAGCTGCTGGGAAAAGGCTTCTGAGGTACAAATTGAGCATGAGGTATCTTCTTACGGTTCTAACCAATGGTGGGATTCAGCCAGTTCTCACCAGTTTGGCAGAACTGGTAGCTAATTTTTTTGTTGCCCAGGCCCAGAATGGACTTCTGGAAGTGGCATCCACCCAGAGAACCGGTTGTTCACATATTTGAATCCCACCAGTGGTTCTAATCAGTAGACTTCTGAAAAAGCCTTGGGGATAAACTCTCTCCTTATTTGTCGAAGAGTAAAGAACATGTTTTGTTTTTATTTATTTTATTAGATTTATATACCGCCCTTTCCTGAAGGACTCAGGGCAGTTTACAGGGTATTTAAAACAAGAAATACAAAAGTTAAAAACAATTTAAAAAATTACATCAATCCCTGAAAAAAAAGTAAAAACCCCAATTAAAATTAAAATTAAAATTAAAATTCTCAGCCTGGGCCAGAGAGCTCGAAGAGCCAGGTTTTGAAAGGTATTTGCACTTCCTCTTGGTATAAAGTAATATTCAAAATTATTATACGTTTTCGTAAATAGAAAAATCATAAAAACCATGATCTGTACATTCTTACTCATGCTAAGATCCAGTGTATTTTGATGGACGCTCTTGCTAATGACGTGCAAGTAATGCACGCTCAGTTTTTCACCAGTCAGATATGAGACACTCCTCGTAGGAAACACGAAGTGGTACCCGACTGCATGGTATGATATCAGAAAGTCTTTTTTAATTGTTAAAAAAAGAGAGGGAAATAGTGATGGTTATGTACTGAAGTTTTTGTTAGAAGTACAGCTTAGCATTAGAATTTAAAATAATAATTTCAGCAATCCAAAGAGTTAAACATGTGGCTATTCAGGACTGCTTTTGTTATATATTAATGTTATATATTAATGTTATATGTATTGTTACTAGTTCAAGTTAATGACAGTTGTATGAGGTAAATAACGGCTGACAGGAACACACGTGGCAGTTTGACAGCTGTCAAAGCTGCCGCTGGCTAATGCGCAGGCGCAGCAGCTGACAGCTCTCAGCTGTCAGCCCGACTGCCGACCGCGCATGTGCAGCCGCCACAAGGATTCCTTAGCTGTCAAAACCAGACACAGCTGATTGGTCCAGCTTTCAGGCGGGAGGAAACCGAAAGACTGATTGGTCCAGCCAGCCACCAGCTGGCTATAAAAAGAGCAGAAGCCGGCTAAGTCCGTGTCGGGTACCTCAATAAACATTCAACTTAAGCCTGCTGTCTCTTCGTAATCCTTATGCCCCAAGCCACCTCACTGGCGACGAGGGTGGGATCTGCTTCGCCGAGCTGAAGTCGCTAGCCTAGGAAAGGGAACTTTCCGGAGGCTCAGAGCTAGTCACGGTTGAAGTCACTGACTAGGAAGTTATAACTTCCCACATCCAGGCGAAGCAGTACTAAGGACTGAGACAGTATGGCCAACCTCGGACAGATCCGAGAATTCAACACCCAACACCCAGAATGTTGGGAATCGCATCTGGGCCAAGTCGAAGGGTTCCTGCTGGTCAGCAAGATCACAGAGGACCTGGCCAAGGCAGCAGCCCTCCTGTATCTAAGTGGCCCAGCTGTATACGACGTGGCTGTCGGACTTTGCAGTCCAGAGCCGGTCGCAGAAGTGGCCTACGCAGAGATGACAGAAAAACTCAGCAAGCATTATATGCCGACGCGCTCGGAGATATACTGGAGGGTCCAGTTCGCGCGTCGGCGCCAGCTGCCAGGTGAATCCGTGACCGACTTCATCACAGGAGTCCGGCATGCCGCCCAATGGTGCCAATTTCCGGATCTGGAAGACCGGATCAGGGACCAATTGGTTATCGGGCTTAAGGACGAATGCCTCCAAAAGAAAATCATCGCGAAGCCCACTCTAAACTTAGCCGAAGTCACGAGGGAAATTCTGGAGTACGAGGACAGCCACCAAGGAGACCTTGCACAAGCCAGGAATGGACAACACGGATCAGTGCACCAGGACGAAATAGCCCCCAGAGATGTTGGGGAATTAGAGGATCCAACCGACGTGGACGCCATTCAACGGCGATTTGAAAGACTGCAAACATGCCGAAACGATCAAGGGGAAGGGACAAGACCCAAGAACAACCCTAAAGAACCACGAGCCACCTGTGCCAGCTGTGGGGGAAACCACCCCAGAACCTCCTGTCAGTTCCGCAATGCCAAATGCCACAACTGCGGTAAATCCGGGCACATCAGAACCGTATGCCGAAGCCGGAACCGCAAGGACCTCCACGAGCTCGAGGCGACCTCCCTAGGTATGAGATCGGAAGAGGGCCATCAACTGAACCCTAAAGTAAAAATTAAAGCCCGTCTACAAGGGGTCCCCTGCGAGATGGAAGTAGATTCCGGCTCCTCGGTTACCCTAATTTCAGGGAAAACGTTCAGGGAAATTTGCCAACACAACCGGAGGCAAATTCCATTGAAACCCCCCCAGATTTACCTGGTGGACTACCAAAAGACCCCCATTCCATTGAAAGGGAGAGCCCGAATTTTCATGGAATTTAAACAATTCCGAGGACCCCTTAACGTTCTAGTCACTCAAGGGGACCGATCCAGCTTAATCGGGCTGGATTGGTTCAAAGCCTTAGGCATTAGCTTAACCGGAATTAACACCACACAGGCCGCAAACCTCGACGCCGTCTGTAAGCAATTTGCAGACGTCTTCGACGGTTCACTAGGGGAATACACGGGGGGCCCAATTTCCCTAAAACTAAACCCCGAGGTCCCACCCATAAGAATCAGGGCCAGGAGAGTTCCGTTTGCCCTCAAAAAGAAAATTGAGGACGAACTGGATCGCCTGGTCAAAATAGGAGTCCTAGAACCTACAGACGGAGGAAGCTGGGAAACCCCAATAGTTACCCCAATCAAACCAAACGGCCAAATTCGGCTCTGCGCCGACTATAAGGCCACCCTTAACCGAGCCTTAAACGCACACGCTTACCCAGTCCCCACGGTGAAAGACGTCCTCTCCATCCGTTCTGGCACCATCTTTGCCAAATTAGACTTGGCGCAGGCGTATTTGTAACTCCCGGTAACCCAGGAAACCACAGATGCGCAGACCATAGTCACTCACCGCGGGGCTTTTAAAGTTAAGCATCTACAATTCGGCATATCGGCAGCCCCAGGGATTTTCCAGGAAATAATGGAGAAAACATTAAAGGGAATCCCCGGGGTTTGCCCCTATTTCGACGATGTCCTCATCGCCGGAGAATCTGAACAAAATTTAGCAGACCGACTGACAGCTGTTCTGAGCAGATTTAGAACAGCGGGTCTCAAACTTCAAAAAGAAAAGTGCTCAATAGGGGTTCCCTCTACCGAATTTCTCGGCTATAGAATAGATGCCCAGGGGATTCACCCGACCAACTCCAAAATCAAGGCCATCAAAGCAGCCCCCACACCCAAAAACAGACTGGAGTTGCAAGCCTTCCTCGGACTATTAAACCTCTACCATGCATTTCTGCCCCATAAAGCCACCATAGCCGAACCCCTACATAGGCTGCTGGATAAGGGAAGCCCATGGATCTGGATGGCACAGCACGACACCAGTTTCCAAGCCCTAAAAAACATCCTGTGTAACAGTTCCACGGTTACATTATTCAGAGAGGATCTGCCCCTATGCATCGCTTGCGATGCATCCCCATACAGAATAGGGGCAGTCCTGAGTCACTTAAAGGAAAATGGAATACAGAAGCCGATAGCATTCTATTCCAGGACTCTCACTAAGGCTGAAAGAAATTATGCCCAAATAGATAGGGAGGCATTAGCAATTGTCGCCGGCGTGAAGAAGTTTCACGATTACTTGTACGGCAGACAATTCACCATCTTCACCGACCACAAACCCCTATTAGGCATTTTCACATGGGACAAATTAATGCCCCAAATCCTATCACCGAGAATATTACGGTGGTCAACCTTTTTATCAGCCTACTCATACAAACTTGTCCACAAACCGGGAAAAGAATTGGGGCACGCTGACGGGCTCAGCAGGCTACCCTTGCCAGACAAAGACCCAGACCCAGCTCCTGCGGGAAATATCCTGGTGATTTCAGAACTACCTGAATGCCCCTTATCGGCAAAAGATATCGCCTCTGCCACAGCCAAAGAAAGAAACATTTGCAGAGTACTGCAGTGGGTTACTGCGGGATGGCCAGCCACATGCCCGGGACAAGAGTTCCAGGCATATTTTACAAGAAAACAGGAACTGTCATCCCATTTGGGATGCATTCTATGGGGCAACAGGGTAGTGGTTCCAGAAAAGCACAGAGCCCAAACTTTACGCACACTACACGAGGGACACCCGGGAATTGTAAAGATGAAAGCCCTAGCCAGAAGCTATGTTTGGTGGCCAAACATTGATAGAAACATTGAGGACCATGTAGCAGGATGCTATCCCTGCGAGTTAACAAGGCCAGCTCCACCTCAAAGCCCAATCCACAGATGGGAAACAACCAAGAACCCATGGTCCCGGGTGCACTTAGACTTCGCAGGATAGCTATTCTAAGTGGCTGGAAGTTGTTCCGGTCAACAGCATCACAACGACCGCCACTGTACAGGTGCTTAGGGGGCTTTTTGCCACACATGGCCTCTCCAACGTTTTGGTCTCTGATAATAGGCCCCAATTTACTTCTTGTAAATTTCAGATATTCACCAAGGGCAACTCTATTAGGCATGTCACATCGGCTCCGTTCCATCCCTCGTCTAATGGTCTGGCTGAAATTATGGTAAGATCTACAAAAGATGCCCTTCGGAAAATTATCAAAGGGAACTGGCACCGGCGGCTAGCCCAGTTCTTGCTAGCCCAACACACCACCCCATGCACGACCACAGGGAAATCTCCAGCAGAACTACGTTGGGGGCGACGGCTCATCACCAGGCTCGACAGGATGCACCCTGATAGAACAAATGCCGACGCAGAACAACCCCTTCCGCAAAGATCTTTTACAAACGGACAAACTGTATGGGCACGGAACTATTCAGACGGACCTAAGTGGCTCCAGGGTGTTGTCATAGACCAAACAGGACCCTTGTCTTATCTTATAGACACGGGTCGCAATGGTCACATCTGGAGACACACCGACCAGCTGAGGAACCGGAGCCCCCAACACCTAACAGAACTCACAGGTCCGGCACCAGAAGGAGATGGGGCTCCACAACGACTTGAACTCGAAATCACCAACCGACCTTCATTTCTCCAGCCAGGACAGGGGGAAGGGGTGCAGGGCAATGAAACACCTCTTCGTCGCTCTGGCCAAACAAGGCAACCACCAGCCTACCTACAGGACTATGAATGGGCAGGCAACAAACAACAACCGAGGGGCAGGGCAAACACCAGTTCAGGGGAAGGGTAAGGGGTGTTATATATTAATGTTATATATTAATGTTATATGTATTGTTGTTACTAGTTCAAGTTAACGACAGTTGTATGAGGTAAATAACGGCTGACAGGAACACACGCGGCAGTTTGACAGCTGTCAAAGCTGCCGCTGGCTAATGCGCAGGTGCAGCAGCTGACAGCTCTCAGCTGTCAGCCCGACTGCCGACCGCGCATGTGCAGCCGCCACAAGGATTCCTTAGCTATCAAAACCAGACACAGCCGATTGGTCCAGCTTTCAGGCGGGAGGAAACCGAAAGACTGATTGGTCCAGCCAGCCACCAGCTGGCTATAAAAAGAGCAGAAGCCGGCTAAGTCCGTGTCGGGTACCTCAATAAACATTCAACTTAAGCCTGCTGTCTCTGCATAATCCTTACGCCCCAAGCCACCTCAGCTTTACATAAGACTAGCCCTAAGCTTCCTACCAAGAAGCTTAAGGATCTCATATCATAAATGTTTGATAGAAATGAAGGCAAAATGAGCTTGCTTGCAAAACCCTCCACCTCTGGTCTGACGTGGTTCTTGCCCTCTACATCCTCTCCCCAGTTGTAATGGTATGGGTGAAAGACTTTGAGACATGGGGCAAAGAAATTGTGCCTAGGTCTGAGATGCAAAGGGGATACTGGAAGATATTAAATGGACATGCAGACCTCAGTGCCTGAACATTTACTCTGAAAAGGCTGTGAACAAAAACCAAAAGTGGGTTAGAATGTCGTGACAGTATGCAGTACAATAAAGGGATGGGTGTCTGAAAAATAAGTCCAGACAGAACTTAATAGAGGACTTCTTTGACCTCTGAAATTGTTATCCAGCTCAGCGTGCCAGTGTAATGTCTTTTGCAGAGTGGTACTATTTTGTAATGAACTGAAATTTGTTTCATTTGAAGATGGATATTCCAAAGAAAGTAAGAAAGGAGGGGTCTTTGGCAGTTAACCTTAATTGATTTATTTTGCAGAATATATATTTTATGTGGGAAATAGAAACACTGGCTGTATCATACAGTGGCGCAGTGTGATGGAATTGGAGTGGAACAATTTGGGGACTGGTGCTGAGAAATTGTAGAACAGTGTTGTTGTTTTTTAACATAATTCTGTTTCACAGTGTGAGTATTGTAGTTTTTTAATGTTAGCATTGGAAATTGCAATCATGTGACCCTTGCAATGTCATAATTGTGAGCCAGGCCTGCAACAGCCACAATTTAGTGGACTGGTTGTAAGTCTCCCTTGTTCAGCACCATCATAACTTCGAATGGTTATTGAATAGGTGGTAATAACCCAAGGACTATCTGTAGTCGTCAGGTGTGTTAGGAATCTTAGTGTTCGACTCTTGGAAGCTGATTCAGTTAAAAGTAAATCTTCAAGAAAGTGTTTAACAGGAAGTATTGATTTAGACTTACAAGAGTTTGAGCACTCAATACTTTTCACTTTAGAACCAATTTATCTTACCTTACATTGCAGTGGAGACTTTCTCCATTTCTTTGCAACTTCTCTCTTGTGAACCAGGAAGAAGCCATTTATTTCAAGTTAACACAGGAGCTTGCTGTTTACAAAACCGTCCACCACTGCAAAAAATTTCTTCTCATCCTGTAAACTGATTATTATGTTTTCCATTATATATGTCCCAAGAAAGCAACATATTTCTCTTGATATTATTGAATTGTGATGCAGCTAGAATGGTCTATATGGACAGATGTTTAAACTCTCTTCTGCAAAATTTCTTCTTTTCCTAGCACTTAGTTACTAGTTGCCTGATCATCCTCATTGCTCTTCTCTGAACTGTTTCCATTTTATCTTAAATCAGGTGCCTGGAATTGAAGACTGTCTTTGAAATGGAGTCTGATCAGAGTAGGGATCTGTTGTCATTTTGAAACTGAAGCTTCTTGCATTTACCCTTTTTACCTCCTATGTCAAAGTTCTAATTCATATTTAGCTCGTAGTCATCATTTCCTCAAGTATCATTACCAAGCTAGGTAATAACTCATGCTACGCCTTTGCATTTGAGATCTAAGTGAAAAACTCAGCCTTTGCCTCTGTTGAATGTTATGCTGTCATTTTCCATTCATTTCTTGAACCTCTTAAGATTATTCAGAAATGTACTGCTGTCTTATTAGGTATCGACATTCCCACCCTGATTTGTGTAGTCTATAAATGTAATAAGCATTCTTTCCATCCAGGTCATTAATGGAAATGTGCAAGAGTACTGGGCCCAGAGCCAAACCCTGTGGCATCCCATTTGATATCTTACTTCAGTTTGAGGCAGAACAGTGGTTGATGAGCATTTCTTGAATTCTTTCCAGCCACCTAATAGACAGGCCATCCATCCCATACTTAAGTAGCTCGCTAATGAACATGTCAATGCCCAACGAGAGATGGTCTTTTTCTCTGCAGTATGTTGTACGAACCTGTCACCACCCCATGTGGCCACACTTTCTGCAAAGAGTGTATGGAGCGTTGCCTAGACCACCGACCCAACTGCCCACTTTGCAAGCAAAGCCTGGGAGAGGTAAGAGGGGGAAAGAGGGGTCAATTTTCTGTTGTTTGCCTTCAACTGCTGGGTGCTTTTGTTTCTGTAATCAAGGAAAAGGAGAGGATAACCAGTTCTGTAGTCCCAATGCTTCTGAAGAATATTAAATTTTTGCAGGTTTTGCACTTTTTCAGGATTTGCCGATTGGTAGGTATGTTCTTCATCCTTGACTTTCATTATTGACTGGTGGTTTTTTTTGTTTTTGTTTTTGTAATAAAAGTGGCCTTGATTAAGATAAGAGTTTCTGTGTTTCTGGTGTGTATGAAAGCACATCTCCTGGCAGGTACAAATATTGCAGCAATTTGTTGGTTTTATTTTGATGTAAGCTGGTCAGAGTCGCCTGGTAGCAAGATGGGCGGCATACAAATGTAATAAATAAAATAAATTAACTTTGAGAATAATTTTGTCTACAGTAAGTCGTAAGAGTTAGCCATAGTACTTTAGACTATCTGATAAAAATGTTAGGCTCCTTATCAAGTGCTAAATCAAACAGATTTATTAAATACTGCTAGGTATTAGCAAGAATTAGTGCAAAACCAATTTTGTGTTTGGTACCAGATAATGAACATTACATATGGACAGGTGCTCAGGGTGGGATTTCCAGACGAAAATATTTGCAAATGCTTTCAGTGGGTCACCTGAGCCACAGTTTTATTCTTTGGGAAGATACTTTGTTGAAAGGGGGTTTCAGTTCTGTGCAATTCAGTACTGGATTTTTTTTTTAAAAAAACCTTAAAAACTGGCTAAGTACAAAAGAGGAACTCGGGGAGCAGATTGTCTTTTGCTGAATGCTTTCCATCTTCCATTCTACAAAAGATGTACTTTGTGGATTTAAAATACATAACGCATATCTATAAATGTGTGTAAACTATATCAAGGTGATACAATTACGAATGTTTGATTCCTTCCAGTATCTGAGAGCTGGAAAATACACTACTACCATTCTGCTTGAAGAATTGATGACTACAGTCTTCCCCTCGCAGCTGGCAGAAAGGAAACTGGTCCACCAAGCTGAAATGGTAGAACTTTCAAAGTAAATATGAACCTTTGAGCTGCATATTCTAGGTGTAAAATCCTGGAAGCAGGAAAGTTATTTTACAGCAGTTGGGAAAATATATTTGACGGTTTTATTCAGTCCTTAAAAGTAAGCCTGTTACAATTAGAAAGATCGCTTCAGGTCACTTTTTAGCAAGATGAACTGGTTTCCCTAACTTCATTCATTGCTGTTTATTTCAATTATTAATCAGAAACAATGAATTATCTTCCCCAGCACTTTTAGCATTTTCCAGCATTTAGAAAACCGGTGCTGTGTGTTTTTTCTCCCTCTCTCTTGTGTATTCATACATTCACCTACACAAGGTAAGCTTTACATAGTGATCATAAGTTATTTGTTTATTCCTTGGCCATCCTTGCTCCATAACACGTGCCTCACACCATCATGTCTTCAAGCCTTTTTCTCTCTGTGTCTTCTTTAATCTGATATCAGAGCTCAACTGGCCATTTTCCCCATGCCTTATTTTAGGAATACCTGTAGGTTTGAAGCTCTCTTTCTATAAGGGAAGGGTCCAAGTGTTGATGAATGTCCCTAGCAATGCTTGATGGGACAGGTGAACTAGATAGTGGGTTTATAGAACACAACATTTGGGCGATCTTTAGAGTTCATGGAGGAAAATGGCCACGTAAATCTAATAAATATATGGCTGCTTGGTAGATTTCGTAGTCCTCATGCATTTTATCTTTTTGAGCAAGCGTGAAGGGTTCACCTCAGTGTCCTTGTGTTCATGCATAAAAGTTATCCAGTGGTATATTCTACTCTAAAATCCTCCCGTTGATTTTTCAAGTTCCTACACACAGTCCTTTTGTTGATCATGGTCTTTCCCCTCCTTTCTTTTACAGCCTAAACAAGAATATCCCCATCTTTGTGTGCACCATGTCATTTCCAGGTCTTGTATGTCCTCTGCATGTGTTTGAACCTCGCTATCGACTCATGATGCGAAGATGTCAGGAGACTGGCACAAAGATGTTTGGCATGTGCATATATGAAAATGGAAAAAAGTAAGTGACACGGAAGACCCAGGGCTGCTCAGACTTTTAAAAACTTCGGTCTAAGCAGAGGTTGAATCCCCACAATTTTGGGGTTGGTTGAATCAATAGATAGTAGAACCATACTAAAAAAGAACAAATTTAACTTCGTTTTCTGAAATTCCATACATGGGTTCAACTTGGGATTGGGAGGCAGAGTCTCATCTCCCGATTGTAACTGAATGCTCTCTTCCTCTTCCTTCTCTCCTACAAAAAACTTAGATTTTAGAGAAGTGAAGTAGAAAACTCCCCTGAGCTTCATAAAATCAAGTTGCAAATCAGCTTTCTTTGATAGATGCCAATGATTAGGAGGAATATAGTCAGAATCTAAATAAATAAACGAAGGGATATTGATCTGTTTCTTTGCTGGTATCTTTTTTACATGTTAGTCTGCACTTAATGTTTATGAATGGCAGGTAGAATAGAGACGACCACCTGGTCTTTCCGTTGATATTTGTTCACTATGCCAGCTTTGTCTCCAACATCTGCATATTGAATGCAGTCTATCGCTTGTGCAGGGTGACTTTTTGCAGTGTTTTGCTTGCTCACAGCGTAAAAGGAAGGAACCTGTGCATCTGGTTGAAAATGTGATTATTTGGGACTATGCAGGAGTTCAAGAAACGTGTTAAAAGTGTGTTCTTTATATACATTTTCTGGATATGCGGTAAATGTAAAGCCTAAAAAGTAAAACTTAAAAGTTTTTCTTGTTTGTGAAGTGCTAGAGTCAAATGGGTACAAATGAAAGGGAATCTGTACCGGAAAGTTGTTCCAGTATTTGATAGGGATTGAATTTTAATTTAATTACATTTAAATTGTGTTGTTTTTGAGTTTGGGTCCTCGTAGGCCATGCCATTCAGTTCAAAGCATTTGCATAGTAGCATCCCACAGGTTATATAGCACAGCAGAACTGGAAAAGAAGAACTGTAAATATGAAACTTCCTTCTGTCCTGCATTAATAAGCTTGTCTCTTTTCAGCTTTGCTGACTATGGCTGTATATTAGAGATTCAGAAAATAGCATTTTTTCCTGACGGACGGTCATTGGTGGACACTATAGGCAAGAGGAGGTTTCGAGTTTTAAGACGAGGGCACAGAGATGGCTACAACACTGCAGATGTTGAATATTTGGAAGACGAGAAGGTGAGTAGTCGTTATGTGAAGAGTAATAGCAATAGCACTTAGATTTATATACCGCTTCATAGGGCTTTACAGCCCTCTCTAAGTGGTTTACAGACTCTGCATATTGCCCCCAACAATCTGGGTCCTCATTTTACCAACCTCAGAAGGATGGAAGGCTAAGTCAACCTTGAGCCGGTGAAAATCGAACAGCCGAACTGCAATGTCCTAAATATCTGGCTAAAACAAAAGGAATGATATGCACAGGGTGTCACTTGATATAGGTAGTTCTCTACATACAGCCATAATTAAGCTCAACATTTCTGTTACTACGTGAGACATTTGTTAAATAAATTTTACCCCATTTTACAACTTTTGTCACCACAGCTGTTAAGTGAATCACTGCAGTTCTTAAGGTAATCACACCGTTGTTAAGTGAACCTGGCTTCCCCATTGAGTTAGCTTGTAGGAAGGTAGCAAAAGGGGATCACGTGACCCTGGGACACTGCAACCATCATAAATATGAGTCAGTTGCCAATTTTGATCATGTGACCATGGAGATGCTGCAAAGGTTGTAAGTGCAAAAAATGGTCTTAAGTCCCTTTTTTCCATGCCATTGTAACTTCAAATAGTCACTAAACTGTTGTAAGTTGAGGACTACTTATAATTTACAGGTGTTAATGATTTATTGAGTTTGTATTTCACTTTTCCACCAAAAGATGGCATTCAAGGTGGTAATAAGTAAACAGATATTAAAATGAACAAATTTTAACATAGCTGAGCTAGTAAACAATTACTTGAACCATGCCTACTCTTGTTAGATCTTATAGGACCGATGGTAACGATTGGAGATAGATTATTCAGTTTGGCCCTCTGCCCCCATTGTCCCCATTGTCCCAGCACCTTCCTTTCCCAGTAGGCTGAGAGAGTTTCCTCAAGAGCATTTCCTTCTCTTATCTCCCATCCCAAACCAATTCTGCAGAGAACAGCACTTTTCATTCTGTGTATGGAGCAAAACATCCAAGCACGTTTCAGTGTTAGCACAGACTGCTCAAAACCAGGTTTTGTTTTTTTCAAGCATGCAGTATTTTACATATCCCTGCTATATGGCAACCACATTTGAGTTCTACTTGGTTGTTACGTTTTCTCTCCCACAGTCTCTTTTGATCTCAACTGTTGTTTAAATTCTTTCATTTTTACTTTCAATATGCTTCATTTTGCTTGTTTTCAACTTCTGACTTTGTGATCTAGATGGAAGGAGAAGAACAGACTGAGCTCCAGAATTTGCATGATTGTACCTATGAGCTAACCCAGAGGTTTTATGAACAAGGGGGCAGAACTTTGAGACAGCTTGTGATGCATCATGGACCACTTCCTGAAAAAGAGGAAGACATACAGGTATTGAGACTTGTTCTCACCAGGAATATAAAATAATCTGCAGGGGAATGAGATCAGACAAAAGGGATATATAACTGTCAAATACTATAACAATAAAGATACTCAGATTTCATTCTAATTTGGAGGAGAATATAGAAGATTCCCAGTCTTTGGAGGGTTGCAACAATATGTTGCAACAACAATTATCCTGTGTTGGCATGGATTCTATTCTGATAGTAGTAAATTAGATAAACTAGGTGCCCACAGAGTTAAGCCATGTTGACCATTTATTGATTATGTGTTATCAAGTTGTTGTTGATGAGCATAGCATAGCATAGCATAGCATAATATAGTATGGAATAGAATAGAATAGAATAGAATAGAATAGAATAGAATAGAATAGAATAGAATAGAATAGAATAGAATAGAATAGAATAGAATAGAATAACAGAGTTGGAAGGGACTTGGGAGGTCTTCTAGTCCAACCCCCTGCTTAGTGAGATAGAAATACTGTTTCTTAGATACATGAGCCATGTCATATTTGGTGGTGTTCCATGGCACACATAGGGTTTTTAAAATAATCTTGTGTTCATACACTAAGTTTTTTAAAAAAGAAGCACATCACAAGAGATAAATAAATGCTATGCAGCCATTCGTATCTTGTCCTTCATTTGTCCTCTCTAGAATCTTAATGCTGCATTTCTTAATAGATATTATAGAAGCCATTTTTTAATTATTTTCTAGGAATTAAATTGCCTTGAATTTCAGATTTAGGTTCATGTATGTAGATGCCTTCTGCCACCTGCCTTCTGTACATTATAAGTTGAATGAGTTAAAACAATAATTCCCTGGAATCAAACTCAATGTCCGATGGTGATATGGACCCATGGAATCCATGAAGTTTTCCTGGCAGGAATGAAAGTTATTTTCTATTATTTTTCTAGGATGTGTTGTTGATTTCTTAGACTTGCTATTGCCCTGAGATTTCCAGTAGTATCCCATCCAAATACTATGCAAGTATCATTACATATTTTTTTTTTCAAGATCAGCCAAAGGCAGATAAGAACCTAACAAAATTAAGTCAGCAGTTTAAAATGTTGCATTTTGTACAGTCATACAATTTTTTAAAAAATGTATTTTTAGCCATTTGACTAGGTAATGCCCTTTAAATGCAGTCCATAGTATTAGATTACCATAAGGCTCAAACCATTCATGGTATAGTCTTAGAAATGCTGCCTTCCCAAGTAAATAATATTAGATATACTGCATTATCATAACTTTCCATGTATGTTTTTCTTTCTACAAGCGGTTAGATAGCCTTAAGAGAACTTTGTACCTGAACATCATAATTCTCCAGGAGTGTAGTAATAAACAAAGTTCAGTGCCAAAGTAAATTTAATTTAGAATTAATTAACCTATTAATCTCACTTTTCTGTCTAAATAAATTAATTAAAGGAATTATGACCTTGGGTTGCTGGAACCTGCAAACCTTTCTCCTCAAGTAATAGGTGAGACTTAATAGCTCTACAAGAAAGATTGCTTTTTTGGGCTTTTTAAAATAGGAAGTTTGGGCTCTGTTTTAAAGACTAGAAAGAACATGCTACTTTGTACAATTTCACCATGGTGACTATTTTAAATATTTCAGCATTAAGTTACTATTACATTAGCAATATTAATTTAAGATATTAGTAGGTTGTATTAATAATACACCATATCATTTATTAGTTGCATGAATAATTTAAAGAATTGCCATTGCTCTACAATTCTTAGAATGGCATGCGCTTAAGAATATTATACTAATAACCCATAAAAAGAAACGAAGCACACAGAAGGGATAGCATAAAACTGGCAACATCTACAGAGCCATAATGTTAAACTAAGGCAACTTATAATATGAAGCAAAATGCCTGAACGGCTGGATAATAGTCTTTGAGTTTGGCCTAAAAAGAATAACAGAATTAATCTCAGCCATGTTTTATCCAGTATCTTACACAGAAGTGCCATGAAGAAAGAAGAAGAAAGTTTGTTACTTCAGTCATCACCCAAGGGTCCTTTGATGAAGATGGCAGCAGCACTTAGCTGCCCTTGAAAAAAGATAAGCAGTGTTGCTCCTGGTTTGTCCTTTGGAGGTAGATATATTCACTACAGGGGACAGGACCAGAACAACATTAAAGACAGTTGTAGTCTAGGTATCAGGCTAGGTGTTAGGAGGGACTTCCTGACTGCCATATGAAAGTTTGAGTGCTTCTTCATTAGAAGTCTTTAGAGAGGCTAGATGATCATCTATGAGGCATGCTTTACAAGGAGAAATGATTTTAGGTGAGATGACCTCTCCTTCAAACTATGCGACTCTGTAAAATTACAGGGCTGTAACTGGACTGAGAAGCTGAAAATCATCCTAGAGGAAAGTAATGGCAAGTCACATATAGAGCCTTGGTGGAGCAGTGGGCTAATGCCTCCTTAAGTAACACCAGCTGCCTGCAATTAGTGCAGGTTCGAGTCCCACCAGGCTCAAGGTTGACTCAGCCTTCCATCCTTCGGAGGTAGGTAAAATGAGGACCCAGATTGTTGGGGGCAATTAAGCTGACTTTGTAATAATGCCGCTGGGGTGTGTGTGAAAGCCCTAATAAGCAGGCATATACATAGAATGAAGGCTACTGCTAAGCTTGTAAGCCGCCCTGAGTCTTCGGAGAAGGGCGGGATATAAATGGAATTAAAAAAAATAAATAAAATAAAATAAAAAATATCTATTTCTGCCTAGAAATATGTTTTACTCAAGTATTTAATTTCCTGTCTGCGGAAAAACTGAATCAAGTCTTATCTACTTTTCATTTCTAATTACTTTCAGTTTCACCTCCTAAAAAATGTTCCTTCTAAGGCACCTGTGGTATCCCAACCCTTGATTATTTCAATTCGTTATTCCTTAACTAATGTTGTATTATTGTTTTCCAAAATCTCAGTCTTTAAAATAAGACATAAAATCAAAATCTGAATTAAATCAGAATTAATAAAAAAAACAACCAAACATGTAATTAGACTAAACAGTTAACAGCTATTTTAACAGGCTTGCTTAGGATCTTTTTTTAAAAAACGTACAAGCCAATTATGGTTTTAACAAATAATTGCACTCTGGGCACTTGTTGTTTATGGCAACAATAGTCACATTTCCTCTAATGACTTTTACCATGAGGAATCTAAATATAGAAAAAAGTATACTTTCAAATAACCTGGATTTAGGGTATTGAAAATCAGCACTGGGAATGAAAGCCATTGAAAAGTGTTAGGATAGGTGCAATATGGCCTCTTGAATTCTGTGAAAGACCAGCTTATATTTTGAATTATGTAATTTTTTTACAGACTACACATAAAGGTAGCTCACCTAACATAATTAATATTATGGTAATCAAACCTGGAGGATATTACAATGTGTACCATAGTTGCATAGTCATTTTCTTCTAGGAAATGATGGAGTTGATGTATACTGCTCAAAAAAATAAAGGGAACACAAGATAAGACATCCTACTATTAAATACAGTACATCGTGTTGTTTAAGTGTTCCCTTTATTTATTTTTTGAGCAGTATATAAAAGGTACTTTTGATCATGGCTTCATTCTAGGAAAACAGAGAAAGAGTTTGGATTCAGCAGTATTCCCACTGCATATTCTCACTTAGAATATGATTCCATTCAGACCACTTCTGAGTGGAACTGTTTTTCACTTCTCTGAAACTGTGACCTTTTACGCTGAGCACCTTCAAACATTATTTGACTGTCAGTCTCTTCAGCTTTAAAGAAATAGATTTGGGTCTCACCAAAACACTGAGAGGACTCAATTCCATACTTTATGCTAATTTCATGTAGACACTGAAAAGAGACAGAATCGAGCACTAAAACACACCATGCAATAACTCCATTTCTAGGAGCAACTCAAGTATTTGCAAGGGACACCAATTGAAGTCAACCTGAGAGATGGAAACTCATGTCAAGCAGTGCCTTTAATTCCCAGCTCTCCTAAGGCAATCTAAAATTGATCAACAGCATTGAAAGTTCCTAGGTATTGTTGTGACTCAGGGCCAGCCGGTGGGTCCGACAGCCGGGTCCGATGTATCGGAGGACTCAGATGTGGGGGAGGAGGGAAACGAACCGGCTGATGATGATTTGGAGGCTTTGCAGAGTCCTCAGCCGGGGACCTCTTCTCAGCTGTGTGAGCCCGAGAGTGCGGAGGATGATGACCCACAGCTGGCCCTGTTCAAGGACGCCCGACGTAGGAGGCAGACGAGCAGGGACAAACAAAGAAAGACTATGGGACTCCTCGGGAGGAGGCACAGGGAGACCACGCCCTGAGCTCTCTATAAAAGAAGTGTTTGGGGAGGGGCTAGTTGCTGAAAGCAACTTTTTCGTTTGAGAAGACAAGCTCTTGTGTTTTGTTATCTGCGTAATTAAACCTTGGCAGAAGCCTTTTAGCCTTGGACGCTTTCCAGACTCGTCTCTTAATTAGGGGTTGGGAGAAGAGGGCTGGTTCAGAACAGTTTGCTTTCAGCCACCCACCCCTTAATACTACGATGGAGCAGCTTCTTGCCGAGAATGCCCAGCTCAACCAGCAACTCACCTTGCTGGCCACTCAGGTGGCACAACTGCAGGCTCAGGTACATGCTGCCCCCCCACCCAGGAGGAAATGTCAGTTAGCTATGCCGGATAAGTTTGCTGGTAAACCAGAACTGTTTCCTGCCTTCCTGGGACAATGCCAGCTTTATATCAGCGTGAGAGCAGCTGATTTCCCCACTGACCGTGATAAGGTGGGATTCGTGTTGAGCCTTCTGTCGGGAGATGCAGCTCGTTGGGGCACGCCTCTGTTGGCACAGCCTAGCCCTTTGTTGGATAACTTTGGGGGGTTTTGTGACCATATGCGCCTCATGTACGAGGACCCGATTAAGGCGCAGACCGCCACCCGACGTCTGAAAGCTTTGAGGCAGGGTCAGCGCCCCCTACAGGCCTATATCAGCGATTTCCGGCTGCTTAGCCAGGATTCCGCCTGGAATGAGGCTGCGCTCGTGGATGCCTTTCAGGATGGCTTGTCAGAGGAGATGTTGGATGAGCTGGCCCGCGTGGACATTCCCTCAGATCTGAATGGGCTGATCCATCTTTGTCTGCGGATCGATGCCCGGCTGCAGCAGCGTAAGAGTCGCCGTGCCACCCCACAGACCCCTGCCGCCCCTGTTGTGCGTGAGCCCCCAGTCCAGAGGGAGGAGCCAATGGAGCTGGGTGCCGCCAGGTCCCGTCTATCGGTGACGGAAATGGACAGACGACGATCGGAGGGGTTGTGTTTTTACTGTGGGGACCCTGGACATTTGGCTGCTTCTTGCCCAAAGAAGCGTCAGCGGGCGTCAGTGACCAAGCCAGCTCCGAGAAAGTCCCCTGCTTTGCTATCGGGAAACGGTCCGAGCCCGATCTAGACGGTGTGAAAGATCGGGCGACCCACAACGATCACGCCGAGCGACGCCGTTCCGACGGTGCCTGTGAACCTCCACGGCATTTGATTTTGGAGGCACGACTGATCCTTCCTGGCAAGCCAGAGGGGATTCCGGTCCATGCCTTAATTGACTCTGGGGCTACCACTAACTTTATGGATTCGGCCTTTGTGGCCAAATGGGCTGTTCCCCAGTGTCCGGTGGATCCGCCCATGCTTGTGGAGACCATCGATGGTCGAGTGCTCCTGTCCGGGCCTATCACGGCCGCCACGCAACCCGTGTGTATGGCCATCAGTACCCATGTGGAGGCCATTCAGTTTTACGTCACTTCGGATCTGCACTTCCCCGTGGTCTTGGGACTGGCGTGGCTCCGGGCGCATGATCCACAGATCTATTGGTCTCAGAACTTGGTCACCTTCCCAAGTTTGCAGTGCGTGGACCACACCCGCCATATCTGTGCCGGCCAGGTGGAGGGTTCCTCAGGGGTTTCCTTGCCTCCCGTACTGTCCGACTTTGCTGACGTGTTCAGCGAGTCAGAGGCGGACCAATTACCCCCGCACAGGCCCTACGACTGCTCCATTGACCTAGTCCCTGATGCGCCTCTCCCAGTGGGGCGTTTGTACTCCATGTCGGAGCCCGAGTTGGCCGCATTGCGGGACTTCCTGACAAAGAACTTGGCTCGTGGATTCATCCGGCCCTCGTCCTCGCCAGTGTCTGCGCCCGTGCTCTTCGTCAAAAAGAAGTCGGGCGAGTTACGGCTTTGCTGTGACTACCGGAAACTCAACGCTATCACGGTGCGTAACCGCTACCCGCTGCCCCTCATCCCCGAGCTCTTGGACCGACGAGGCTAAGATCTTCACGAAACTGGACCTGCGTGGAGCTTACAACCTCGTCAGGGTTCGGCCGGGTGATGAGTGGAAGACAGCGTTTGGTACTCGCTATGGACATTTCGAGTACACGGTGATGCCGTTTGGCCTGACCAACGCCCCCGCTGTGTTTCAGCATTTTATGAACGACATCTTTCGGGATCTGTTGGACCAGTTTGTTGTGATTTACCTGGACGACATCCTGATTTACTCCCCGTCGCGTGAAGCGCATCATCAGCATCTCCGTCAGGTCCTGCAGCGCCTCCGGAAACATCGGCTGTTTGCCAAGTTGGAGAAGTGCCAGTTCTACCAGGTGACCATTGATTTCTTGGGCCACCGCATTTCTCCCGAGGGCATCGCCATGGATCCAAGTAAAGTTGAGTCGTTGCAGAGTTGGCAACCCCCGCGTCGCGTGAAGGATGTTCAGCGACTTCTTGGATTTGCCAACTACTATCGGACATTCATCCCTGGCTTTGCTGCCTTGACAGCCCCCCTCACCCGGCTCCTGCAGAAGAAGACTCGGTTCCAGTGGAACGCCCCCGAACAACAGGCGTTCCAAGCTTTGAAGGACGCCTTCATGAAGGAGCCCATCTTGAAGCATCCTGACCCGCAACGGCCGTTTGTCGTGGAGGCGGACGCCTCCGACATTGCCATTGGGGCCGTGTTACTCCAGGCAGCGACGCCCAACGGTACCCTTTTCCCTTGCGCGTATCACTCTCGGAAATTGAATCCCTCGGAGCGCAACTATACCATCTGGGAGAAGGAGCTGCTGGCCATCAAGGCGGCGTTCGAGGCTTGGAGGCATCATCTGGAGGGGGCGCGGCATCAAATCGAGGTCCGGACGGACCACAAGAATCTGGAAAGTCTGCAGACCGCTCGGAATTTGAACCAACGCCAGATCCGGTGGTCCCTCTTCTTTGCGAGGTTTGACTTTCGGGTGCGGTACATACCAAGCGGGCACAACCAGAGAGCGGATGCTCTGTCCAGGAAGCCCGAGTACACCCGAGTGGAAGACAAGCTTCCGCCCAGGACAGTGATCCCCGTCGAGTCTTTTGCTGCGGTACGGGAGCCGGTGGATATACGGGCTCGGATCCGGGAGGCGCAGCAGCAGGAGGCGTGGGTGGCTCAGCGGAAGGAAGAGGTGGGGCCAGATTCGCCTTGGTCGGTCACGGATGGACTCCTGTATTATCGTGACCGGCTCTATGTTCCAGGAGGGCCACTCAGGGGACTCGTCCTCAGCCAATGTCATGATAACCCGGCTGCGGGGCATTTTGGCCTGTTCAAGACTCTGAACCTGGTCTCCCGTACTTTCTGGTGGCCCCGAGTCCGACACGATGTCCAGTCTTATGTCACCTCCTGCGTCCCATGCAGGCAGGCCAAGTCAGCGACAGGGGCCCCGCCTGGTTTACTGCAGCCTTTGCCAACGCCCAAGAGACCCTGGGGGGCTGTGTCCATGGACTTTCTGACGGATCTACCCCCATCCTCCGGCTTCACGACAGTGTTTGTGGTGGTGGACATGTTGACCAAGATGGCGCACTTCATCCCCTGTCGCGGCTTACCGTCAGCTCGCGCCACTAGTCGCATGTTCATCCAACAGGTGTTCCGGCTGCACGGCCTTCCCGACAGGGTCGTCTCCGATAGGGGGGCCCAGTTTACAGCCCGCTTCTGGCAGGAGTTGATGCGGGCGTTGGACATTAAGGTTTGCCTCTCGTCCGCGCATCATCCTCAGACCGACGGGGGTACCGAGAAGGTCATCGGCATCTTAGAGCAGTATCTGCGCTGCTATGTTAACCTGCAGCAGGACAACTGGGTGGACTATTTGGCCATAGCCGAGTTTGCCTTTAATAACTCGCAACACACCTCCACGCAGATGACACCGTTCTTGGCCAACGTGGGTTATCACCCCAGGTTCTTCCCTCTTTCTCCCGTGGACTCACCGGAGCCGGCAGCGAACGAATTCATGGCGGAGTTACAGGCGATCCATCGGTTGGTGTGACGGCAGCTGGAGAAGGCCAAGGCCGACTACAAGAGGTTCGCCGATCGGTCGAGAAGGGATACGCCTCCACTATCGGTGGGGGATCGGGTCTGGCTGTCCACCAGGAACCTACCATCCACTCGGCCGGCGAGGAAGCTGGACCACCGTTACCTTGGACCGTTCCCAGTCGAGGCCGTCATCAACCCGGTCGCCTATCGTTTAACTCTGCCACGTTCCCTGCGCGTGCACCCCGTCTTCCATCGGTCCTTGTTGGTCCCCGAACAACCGGCCTGTCCACTTCGCCAAGCGGAACCTCCCCCATCAGGAACTCGTGATGGAGGCAGCACCCCCGAGTTCGAGGTCGCCAGCATCAGGGATTCCCGCTGGCTGAAAGGTCGCTTCCAGTACCTGATCGAGTGGAAAGGGTACGGGCCGGAGGACTTCACATGGGAAGACGCGACCGCCGTTCATGCCCCTGCGTTGGTGACTGCTTTTCACGAACAGTTCCCATCCCGACCGCATCCGGATCGGCAGACCCGAGGGAAGGGCCCTGCGGTGCGGGATAGTGTTGTGACTCAGGGCCAGCCGGTGGGTCCGACAGCCGGGTCCGATGTATCGGAGGACTCAGATGTGGGGGAGGAGGGAAACGAACCGGCTGATGATGATTTGGAGGCTTTGCAGAGTCCTCAGCCGGGGACCTCTTCTCAGCTGTGTGAGCCCGAGAGTGCGGAGGATGATGACCCACAGCTGGCCCTGTTCAAGGACGCCCGACGTAGGAGGCAGACGAGCAGGGACAAACAAAGAAAGACTATGGGACTCCTCGGGAGGAGGCACAGGGAGACCACGCCCTGAGCTCTCTATAAAAGAAGTGTTTGGGGAGGGGCTAGTTGCTGAAAGCAACTTTTTCGTTTGAGAAGACAAGCTCTTGTGTTTTGTTATCTGCGTAATTAAACCTTGGCAGAAGCCTTTTAGCCTTGGACGCTTTCCAGACTCGTCTCTTAATTAGGGGTTGGGAGAAGAGGGCTGGTTCAGAACAGGTATAACGTATATGACCTTGAGGAAAGAGACAAAGAGATGCTTGCTAGGAAACAATTAGACAAGAGAGGCAGGAGCCCCCCAGTGACTTAACTGTTGAGAGAAAGAAACTTCGAAAGGACTCTTTCCAATGGTTAAGCAGTTAAAAGTGTTGGCAAGAAGTTTGTACTTTCAGACATGCAAGAATATGTTAATGTACCCTTATAAACCTTAAAGTAGAATTAGTTTGTCTATTTGTGTTTCCTGTCTGGTTTACCTGGGAGATCAAGAAGAACCAATAGTATCACATGTCTATCTAAAGAAGTCTCCGCTGCTTAACTGGTAGGCTAATAAGTCAGGATTAATCTGTTCTTTTAGGGCTGCTCATTTTCTCAGTCACATTAGAGATTAACCTCTGATTGGTAATTGCCAAAGGATACAAGTAGTCTAATCACTGCTGCCTTCTCTCCCTGGCAGACATTTATAATGAACTAATAATTCCTGAAGAGGGACGTGGTGGCTCAGTGGGTTAGGACGCTGAGCTTGTTGATCAGAAGATCGGCAGTTTGGTGGGTCGAATCCCAAGTGTCGTGAAACAGTGAGCGCCTGTTACTCGTCCCAGCTTCTGCCAACCTAGCAGTTCGAAAGCACGTAAAAATGCAAGTAAAAAAATAGGGACCACTACGGTGGGAAAGTAACAGCGTTCCGTGCGCCTTTGGCGTCTAGTCATGCTGGCCACATGACCACGGAGACGTCCTCGGACAAGCGCTGGCACTTCGGCTTTGAAACGGAGATGAGCACTGGCCTCTACAGTTGGAAACGACTAGCACGCATGTGCGGGGGAACCTTTACCTTTACCTAATAATTCCTGACTATAAGCTACAAAACAAGTTGAGCATGGATTTAAGGACAAGTGGTGGATATATCTTTGTGCAGCTCACAGTAGAATAACGTTCCCTCCTGTTTTCCCTGTAACAATCTTGTGGAGTGTTTGGGTTGAGAGAGAATGACTGTCCCAGAGTTACCAGCTACCATGCCTAAGGGAGGACCAGAATTCGTGGCATTCTGCTTTCTAGTCCAGCATCTTAACCATTACACCAAACCACTCCAGCAAGTCTGTTCATGTCCTGTTTCATGAACTGAAATCCATCCAGAAAAGAAGCTATCAAACAGCCCCATACTAATTTGGCACCTATGGTGTCATCAAGAATACCTCAAGTGTGTGAGATTTTGATCAGCTAAAAAAAAATCCAGTAAAAGAATCACAGTAAGATTCAGAATGCTGTAATCAAGCTTTGAGAGACGATGCCAGAGGGTATCGTAGATCAAAACAACTTAATAGATGATCATCTTGCAGATGCAATATGTGCAGGCAAAAATAGCCTTCACATATCACCAGCTGGATCCAATAGCCAGCTCATCCTAACAGCTCCAGTGGCCTTAAGTGAGAACCTGATTTTACAGTTGCAAGAAAAAGTATGTGAACCCTTTAGGATTATGTGGAGTTTTGCATGAATTGACCGTAAAATGCGCTCTAAACGTCATGTAAGTCACAACAATAGAAAAACACAGTCTGCTTAAAATAATACTACACAAACATTAGCTGTTCTCATGTTTTAATTGAACATAAGATGGAAACATTCACAGTGCAAGGTGGAAAAAGTATGTGAACCTTTGGACTTAATAACTGGTTGACACTCCTTTGGCAGCAATAACCTCAACCAAATGTTTCCTGTAGTTGCAGATCAGACCTGCACAAAGATCTGGAGTAATTTTGGACCACTCCTCTTCACAAAACTGTTTCAGTGAAGTAATATTCTTGGGATGTCTGGTGTGAATCGCTCTCTTAAGGTTATGCCACAGCATTTCAATCGGGTTGAGGTCAGAACTCTGACTGGGCCACTCCAGAAGGCGTATTCTGTTCTGTTGAAGCCATTGTTTTGTTGAATTACTTGTATGCTTTGGGTCATTGTCCTGTTGCATCACCCATCCTCTGCGGAGCTTCAGTTGGCAGACAGATGGTCATACGTTTTCCTGCAAAATGTCCTGATAAACTCTGGAATTCATTTTCCCATCAATGACAACAATCCATCCAGGCCCTGAGGCAGCAAAGCAGCCCCAAACCATGATGCTCCCTCCGCCATGTTTTACAGTGGGGATGAGGTTTTGATGTTGGTGTGCTGTGCCTTTTTTTCTCCACACATAGTGTTGTGTGTTTTTCCCAAACAACTCAATTTTGGTTTCATCTGTCCACAGTATATTTTGCCAGTAGTGCTGTGGAACATCCAGGTGCTCTTTTGCAAACTTCAAACATGCTGCAATATTTTTTTTGGACAGCAATGGCTTCCTCTGTGGTGTCCTCCCATGTACTCCATTCTTGTTTAATGTTTTCCTTATTGTAGATGTGTCAACAAAAATGTTAGCATGTGCCAGAGATTTCTGTAGGTCTTTAGCTGACACTCTAGGTTTCTTCTTTACCTCATTAAGCATTATGCGCTGTGCTCTTGCAGTCATTTTTACAGGACGACCACGCCTAGAGAGAGTAGCAACAGTGCTAAACTTTCTCCATTTGTAGACAGTCTGTCTTACCGTGGACACATGAACATCAAGGCTTTTGGAAATACTTTTGTAACCCTTTCCAGCTTCATGCAAGTCAACAATTCTTGATCGTAGGTCTTCTGAGAGCTCTTTTCTGCGAGGCATGGTTCACATCAGACAGTGCTTCTTGAGACCAGTAAACCCAAAACAGGTGTGTGTTTTTAAAGGGCAGGACAGCTGTCTGCAACACATCCAATATCATCACACTGGTTGGAATCAAGGTTGGCTCACTCCTGGCTCCAATTAGCTCTTGGAGAAGTCATTAGGCTAGGGGTTCACATACTTTTTCTACCCTACACTGTGAATGTTTCCATCTTATGTTCAATTAAAACATGACAACAGCTAATATTTGTGTAGTATTATTTTAAGCAGACTGTGTTTTTCTATTGTGACTTACATGACATTTAGAGCGCATTTTATGGCCAATTCATGCAAAACTCCACGTAATCCCAAAGGGTTCACATACTTTTTCTTGCAACTGTACATTCATAGTGGTCTGTCTCATGATAATGAGGGAAAATGAGACGCTTTCATAGGTGACCTATTTCTATGATCAGAAATGAAAGATCAAAAGCAGAATCCATTTTCTGGGTTCACAAAATGGATTAAGCCACAAATCAGGCAAACAGACTAGATTTGCTCAACCAGTTTGTTAAAAAACAAACAAGCCAACCTTATCAGGTTGTGAATTCAGACAGTCAGTTTTTAACTAACTTGATTAAACTTGGTTGATGAATGCAGCTCATATCAATGCACCAGTGGGTGATTGCTTTGCCACTTAATTTACATTGTATCATTAAATATATGCTGTCACATAACATCTATCAGTGTAACATTTGGGGCATAGTTCTGCTTCTACTTCTTAGTCTTCCTTGTAGGAGTTTTTAAAAAATGATTTCTATTAATTTGAAAAGATTTAGTCACATGCTCTGTAGATAGTGACAAGAATTAAGTCTTCAGTTGATGAAGAAATTTTCCTGACACACTGTTCAACAATGAATGTTGATGTGGTCAAGATTGTTCCACTCAAGTAGTTCTAGTACAGGGGTGTCAAACTGCTGGCCTGTGGGCCGGATACGTCACGTGGAAGCCGCACCCACCCTATTGCTGGCAATGGCAAAACAGTCCCAATACGTTGCGCGATGTCGCGTGATGTTGCGAGTTTGACATGTCTGCTCTAGTAGAACCAATCTTGATTGATTTATTATGCAAAATGAGTTGATGTATTTTCTGTTATCTTCTCACCAGGCATCGCCAGATGGACCAGTTTGGTGTTGGTGGCTTATATCTGTCTTGCCCCTTGAGTTGACCCACAAATTGACTATTTTTTCTGAAACCTCCCTGAAGGCACGACTTACCCAACTAAAGCATATTCTGAACATTCTTCTGGAAAGTCGTGACTACAGCAACTAATAATTAGACTTGCCACAAGGATGTTTTAAATAACATAGAAGGCAGAGAAGTGGGGAGTTCTAGGGAAGAAATGGCAAACTGAAGACCACTGGCAAAAAAAAATGGAACTGACCACAGAGGAATGAACTGGTGAATAGATCAACTCTTTATAGCTTTTCTCCAGCCAAAGAGAGGATTTGAGTTTGCCCACAAGTGCTCTATACAGTTGCTCCTCACAATGCCAGTGCGGTGCCCGCCAGAGGTCCTGGGACTGCAATTCCTAGAATTTCCAGCCATCACTGTGACTGGGAAATTCTACCAGTTGTGATCCCAGCACATCAAGTAGATGCCAAGTTAAGGTGGTCAAAGCCTTAACGTCTTTATTTCCCTTTTTATTGTGATTATTTTGTTACTGTAAAACTGACTTCACCTATAGTCCTTGAATGAGGACCCTGAAACTGGTCTGCAGTTGTAGCAAGATTTACTATAGTAGAATGTAGTAGTAGCAAGATTTTTTGAATGGGTTTTGGACTGACAGGCTAAAAGATTCAGTAGTAAGATGAGAATTGTATTCAAGTGAACACATTTCTAAGCACCTTACACCCATGAGAATAGGAAATAAAACTATAAATGCTGGGACTTTCCTGAGAAATTTTGCCTTATATCACATATTGATGTTTGCATGGGACTATTCAACATACTCTTCAAATTGTATGACGTCCTTTCCAATTTAAATAACTCACTGCTATTGATTGTAGTGTAAAAGCCAACTCAGAAATGAGGAACATGACAAAAGGGCTGATTTTTTCTTTCCTTTATTCTATTCTGATTGCTATTTAATGCTGTTTAATTCCAAAAGGGATCAGTTACAATGATGTATGCTGCTGAAGAAGGTAGATTAGAATACTTCTATATGATAAGAAAGTTATAAAACCTAAACTGTGAACAGATAATGTGTAGATGTTCAGGAAGTACAATGATTTCTCACCTTTGCTAATGCTGTCTAGTATTGGTGGGAGTTACAGAACATTTGGAGAGCTATACTTTCTCACCCATCTGAAGCAGACTGTTTTAAAGATTTAATTCACAGAAAATGCCTAAAGGGAAACCTGAAAACAAAAAATAAAAATGTGGACAATTCCCATGTGATGAAGTGAATAGCTAGAGCACTAACTATGACCTAAAATGTATAATTCAGGAATTATTCTAGGTTTCAAGACAGTAAAATCAGAGTATTCATCTGAACCAATCTGCTGCATAATTGTACGTGCTGCTAGTCAAATTATCATGAATATAAAAAGTTGGATATATATGTATATAATATGAACTGAGCACATGTACACATAGGTTTAGTATAGGGAATGTCTGAATAGTTCATGAAAAGTCAACCATTTGTTCCATGTTTAAGAAGACATGGGATTTTTAAAACGACAGCTGCTAAAATGATTGGTTTGTAAAATTTGCCAAAGATTAAAACTATTCTTAGATAAAATGTTCTTGTGCTCCGGCACCAAGAATATGGATTCTGTGAATGAACAACACTGTAGAATACAGATAGTCCTTGATTTATTACCATAATTGGGACTGGAACGTCTGTTGCTAAGTGATGCGGCCATACAATTTCCCAGTTTTATTATCTTTTTTGCAGCAATTGTTAAATGTATCCAGCTTCCCCCACTGACCTTACCTATTAGCAGCTGACTGGGAAGTGTGGATCGCATGACTCTGGGATCCTGCAACTGTGAAAAATAAATGCCAGTTCTCAGGCACCCAAGTTACAATCACATGACTGGGGAAAGTAATGGTTATAATGTGAGGACCGGTCATAAATCATTTTTTTTAAAGTAGAGTGGTAACTTCAGATGGTTGCTAAACAAATGGTCCTAAATTAAGGACTAACTGTATTCTTTTTTTTTGCAGATTTTAAACCTGCTATGATATATAGCTGTGTTGGCTTTTCGTTATAACTTAAATCTGTGCCTAATAGTGCACCTTATAACAATGTATTGACGTAATTTAAAATTGGCTTGTCTCTGCTAGTCAGAAAGAATTAAAATACTGTAGACATAGGGCATATGCTACATTATTATTTAAGCTGCTGCTATCTTGTGCTACTGCTGGTTTGACTGTTAAGTGGTTTAAGAAAATCCTGTCCAGACTCAGATACTTTGTCAACAAATTGTAAAATATTCAATTTGGACTGTAGGTTATCATGTTCTCCCATTGGACAATTACTCTTGTGCCTTTCCACCTTTTTGTATCAGGCAAACAATGGCCATTTTCCTTTCTCTGGGTCGATCATCTTAAAGAGATATATTTAAAATATATCTTGGAGAGATAGTTAAAAAGCTGGACTTGGACAGAGCAGAGCCAGGTTTTAAACCTTCCATAGGTATAAAAACTGGGTCAACATCTTTGGGCATCACTGTCAGGTCACTCAGGAAGTTGAAAACATTTATCTACCAATCCACAATGGCCAGTCTGGTGACCAATAACCTTCAATGAAGAGACCTTCTTCCTGCAGTGTGTTGCTTTGGGATAATATTACACACACACACAAACACACAGAAAACACAAACACACACACATCCTAAAACTTCAAAGGAGGAAGACTTTCACTCCAGCCTCTAAATGGCCTGTAGGTTAATATGGCTACTTAATTGCTGAGTGTGAAGGTTTTCTACTTCAAATAACAAATTAATGGAATGGTGAAACTATTAATAACATAAATAAATCAAACGGAAATGGGGGAAGCTAGGAAAAACCAACAGCAGTTTTCTTTGGGGTGTGAAACCAGCAACATTCTGAGTTAGCCAGACAATTGTTTCACTGATTATACTGTAGTTAACAGGATAACAAGAAAGGTTTGAAAGCTATTAGAACTAATGCTAAAGATTGGTTCAATTGAAGAAATGGTCCTTCCTTTGCAGAGTATCCAGTGAACTGTTGACCTTCAGCTGCAGCAACATAAAAGCATCTTGGCGCAAATAGGAACAATCACACCAACATGGAGATTTATGTTTTTAAAAAAATGTAAAATGGGGAGAGAGAAATGGAAATGATATATTTTCTCCCATTAAGATCTTTTGCTTGCCTTAAATTACCACGCTGGAGTTTTTTTGTGTACTATAAAGGGAAGAGGAATTCAACTGCCAAATAAGGGGCATTTGGTCCTTATGCTTTTCCCCATTTTGCATTTTTCTATATTTATTTGGAACCGTTGGGATAGACTATAAATGTTGAACATAATTTAGGTTTCTTTCAACCTTTATATCTTATCCTTGTGATAATAGCATCTGATATTTATAGGACATAATGGAGATTTAATAGATTTTTGGACTATTTTATCATGCTACCACCAGCTGCTTATTTCTCTGCTTGCTTCCAGATGTCATCTTTATAACCCACTGGTGTTGAACTCATTCTTCTGTATATTGTGCCTCCTCAGAATAATAAGCTTCTCTAATTTAAAGATATAAAATGGTGGTGAAGGGATGGAGCAAAATTGCTTGTTTGCAATTTGTACTTACTTCATGTGTTATGAAATAAAATACTGGTTGGAATTAAATACCCTTGTTTGCCTGGTCTGAAACATTGGTTCCTGTGAATGTAGTTATGCAAGACTGCACAATGATGATGAATTCAATCTGCCAAATCCTATAGCTGCTTGGACAATATATGTGTCTGGAATCCTGGATCCAGAAAATTCTGGCTTCCTCAGTAAATGAAGGGGGGATTATTTATGTAAATATATACCAAATTTAGGAAAATATTTGCTTCTCTTTGCAACATGCACTATTGAAATAAAATTTAGGAAAAACCCTACTGATAACATATACATTTTGCTTTGGTATTGTCAGACAGCATATGAATTGCTTCAAGGCATTATCTTAGAACTCAGGTGTCAAACTCGCCATGTCACGTGAGATGTTGCGACATATCTCAGCTTTTTTTGCATTGCTGGAGCTGGGGTAGGCACAGCCTCCACATGATGTAACTGGCCACAGGCCGGCAGTTTGACACCCCTGCCTTAGAAGAATAGTATGCTCCTTTATTTATATATTAGCAGTGTTTTAATTATGACAAACAACAAGAATATAGAAATCACCTTCTGCAGTGCTTTCATATGGGAAGAAAACAAATGTAAATATGTATCAAAAAAAGAACAATACTAAATTCGAATACAAGATCATATTTGGGGGATTTATTTATGTTAGCTTTTTGGCAATGAAAATTCTTTCCACTAGGTGTCAGTGTAAAACAAAGATAATCAGAGACAAAAGCAAAGAAAAATTAAGCGTTCTAATAATCAAAGATCACAAAGAGATAAGAGGAAATTGGTGCTCTTCAAATGTTGCAGTACTGCTCCTCTCACCTTTTACTGCCCTGATTCATGCAGATGAGTTTGTTGTTCAACAACATTTGGAAGTTTTCAGATTCCACAGACATCAAAACCTATGGCAATAATGCTGTCTGTATTCCCTTAATTAACAACTTGCAGTTATTCAATGTTGAGTACTTAATACAATACAGGCAGTCCTCATTTAGTGACACTTGTTCAGCATTAGTGATTTGCTTAATGGCCACAACTGGAACTTCTGTTGTAAGTTGGTGCAGTCACGTGAATTTTCATGTTAGGACTGTATTGCTTAGTAACAGAGTTCCTGATCCCAATTATGGTCCTTAACTGAGGATTATTTGTATATCATACTTGGTTAGTTTTGGATTTAGCCATTCTTTGAATAAAGGCATTGAAACAAATGGGAAAAGTTAGTTGTGACTGGGAACAGAGAAAGGATTTCATGTAGTTACTATTTTAATGTGAGCTTGGATTTCAGAGGAATATATAGAGTCAAGCAGAGCTGACATTGCAGTGCAATAAAGTGCAGAATGACCTGTGGCAAGTAGACTGGCTCTTCAGAACCTCTCTAGACAAGGACGGCTTGCAATCACCCACACGTACTCTAGACAGCTGGTTCTCATGATGAGACCACAAGATAGAACTCTCTGGAAGGTTTAATGCTCGGGGAGGCAAGAGAATAGCCTTCCTGAAACTGCAGTCAGAACCTTTCAGACAACAGTAATTTTGCAAACTTCTTTCTCTGAACACTTTTGGAAATTACTTACTGCTTTTCAGCTATTAGAGACCTTTGGATTGACAGATTTAACAGCACCAGGTGAGTCTCCTTCAGTCCTTAGTGAAACAATGTTTTAATTACAAATTTAAGGACTTACTATTTTTAATAAATAGCAAAAGGGTGATTAAGATTGTGATGTTAGGGGTTTTTGCACCCGCAACACATGGCAGTGGGAGAGCAGACCTCTGCTCCCCATGGCTAGTTTCTTCCTGATTGGGGGACCCTAGATGGGTCTGAAGTTGCCCCGGAGAAGTGACCGTAGAGGAGGGGCACCCCGTTGATCATGAAGCAATGGTAATCTTTCGTTTGATCTAGGGAAAGCCCTCCTAACCTGACAGGAGAAAAGCTAGGATGAGATCAGTGTCCAACCCAAGCTGCTTGTAGCCAAAGTCCCAGAGCATGAACCTAAAGATTGGTGAACAGCATGCTTGGAATTGGTGATAGTACTGATCTTCTTTCTTCTATCTATTATCTAAATCCTTGAAAAGATCCCCAAAGCAAGAAAACCTCCAGAAGTGAAGGGAGGGGACTATATCCCTATTCCCTTACAGATGGAAGCAGCAAATTAATATTAAAGGAGGGAAGAAATATATTAAAATTTGATTTAAAATACTTCAGTCTGGACAAACTTAGGAAACTAAAAATCTGTCAAGTTTATACCCTAAAATTGTTTTTGATGGAATTATAAAAATATATAACAAAAATAACTTTTTGATAGAAAGGAAAACTGAAAAAAGTACTGCTGACATCTAGTGGAGACTCAGAATAGAACACTAACAATAAAGACTCAGAAATTGGCAGAGTGCCTAGAAACAAAGAAAAAGTTGTTCCTTTGAATTGCAAATAACCTTGAAGACAGCTAGGAACAAAGGAAGAGCCAGCTATAAGATTAAAAAGTGTTTGAAAGGAAAAAAAAACAAAAAAACACCTGGCCTGTTGCTTAAATCTAAGAACTGTTTATGGAAAAGAAAAACCTTGGCTTTTTTGGCTAATCTTTTAAAGGAGAATCTGTAGGAAGAATTTAAAGTGGCTTAACATACTGAACTGTAATTTTGACTGACTGATAAATTGACTTTTGAATTAAAACACTGATGAAAGATTATTTGAAGGGGGGAGACAACATGGATATCATACGTATCAAAAAAAATGACAGGATGCCACATTCAATATTTTCTCCTGAAGGACGTAGCCTGGAAAATTAAGGGCCTCCAGAAGCAATACTTCAAGGCAGGATAAATATTTTTCAGGAGGAAATATATGTAATGTTCGGACAAATACAAATGACAATAGACTCAAACCACGAGGAAATCCGAAACAACTTTGATGATTTAAATAAGCATATTTCCAATCTAAATTTACAATTAAAAAACACCCAGGAAACAACAACAAAGGCATAAATAAATCAGACAGCAGACTACAAATTAGAAGAGTATGATTAAATTGATGAAACAACAAAGGAAAAGAATTACAATTTGACACAAACAGGAAAAAATCTTCAAGGTTCTGATACAACAAGAAAAATGGAATTATCAGGAGAACCATCAAAGTTTGGGAGACAGAAGGTATTTATCTTACTTACTTTATCTTTTGTATTCCTAACAACATTTTTAAAAATACAGGAACTGCTGGGTAAGCGGATTACATCAACTTGGAAAATTACTCTGCAAAAGAAGAAGACCAGGGACAGATACAAGAGATTTGACACATCCTACCAGATGGACTATTATGTGAATAACATTTGTTTGAATTTGGCTAAAAGAACAGAGAATTTTGAACAAAAAGGGGCCTTGTAACAAGAAGGACAAGAGATTTAAGTAATATAGTATGTTTTATAATATATGAAATGTTAAAATAGTAGGTTGGTGTAACTTTTATTAATATATAAGTGAAATATAAACTGATTAAAAAGGATGCTATATCTAGATATTATAAAATAAATAAAAAGTATAAGTATTTTTATAATGCATGATGTAAAATATTGGGAGGATGTACCTAAATGGGAAAATTTGGACAGTTAGATGACTAATATGAAGAAATTATGACTGATAAGAATTGGATTGAATATAAGAGAATTTAAACAAACAAAAATTATAAAAGTAGGATGTATGCTGAACCAATGAGATGATTGTTATGAGAATAATATAAGATGAAAAAATGTTATATATTGAGATTATTATTATTTGTATAAATATAAAAAATGCCTATATCTAATCATTTATACATTGAAAATATTAAGAATTATATTTTGGCTAAGGGTGAAGAAGGAGAATACAAATGGGAGAAGAGAAGATCAAAGAAATGTATCATTAATTAATATATTAATTATGGAATTATCAAATTTAATTATTATTGATTGTTAATTAATTATTATTGTCCTTTTTTCTTGTTAAAATATAAACCAAGACAACTGTACACCAGGCACTGGAGATTGTTATAGTTAAAAACTAATAAAATATCTATCTATATAAAAAAGATTGTGATCTTAGAAAATTACAGATGGACTAAGGATCCATATAAATTTCAGATAAGATGGAACTAAAAACAACAGTTAAAAGGAGACAAACACATAAACTTTATTTACACTTTCAGAATGAAGCAAAATATTCTAACATTGGACATATTAAAGGGTGGGTTTTTTTTAAAAAAAAATGAACCTAGAAGTTAATAGTATCAAAAGAGATATCTATGGAGAAACTATGTCTAAAATATATTATGAAAGAGGAACAAGTTTTACCTAACAAGATGGAGGCTGAGCTGAAAGTGGACATGCAAATTATAGGCTGCCAGAATAACATTGAAAACATGTACTGGATATAAAAAAAGAAACTGCTTGATGTTTTAATAATTAATAGGAATATACAGAGAATAAACCAAGAGAGTGATATTGGATAATCTACCAGTATTGGATTTCAAAAGAAGGTTGTTAAAATTTTGAAGAATCTTGTGAGAATGGACAAAGAACAAATGACAAGAACAAAATTATTTGATGGCTTATTTGATCAAGATTAAAATAGATATGTTACTTCTGGCAACTCTTAATGGACTTTTGCTGACACAAGGACTGAAATGACAAATGGGGCCAGGTTGTGTAATGTGTTAAGAGTTCCCAAAGAGCAGCTTGCATTGGCACCAAAACATATGTTATTCCTGGAATAGATTGCTATGGGGCAACCTTCCTCAACTGAGTGCGCTCCAGATATGTCAGTCTCATAACTTTACAATCTGGAATGATCCCAGATTGGGAATACCATGGGGACATTTTTCTTCAGCTGTCAGATGCTGACCAGCTGAAGTTACAACCAGTGAAGACTGCCCCATCTAAAGCCCATTAGACAAATCAACCCTGGGAAATACAGGGGCATGATTTAATATGGAAAGGGTATTTCTGGGGTGAGAGACCCACTGCGTTGAATGGGCAGCCTTTGAGAAATTAAAGATAACTATCTCTTAAAGTCAATCATCTGGCCAACTAAGGTGCTAAAATTCACCTCTTTCAGGGGACTGACTGTCTGTCTCAGTGCTTGAAGCTGTCCTTTCAGGTCCTGGAAGGCTATGTATTTCCACAGATGTCACCATCAAAGGTTTTAATCTCTTAGCTGCTGCTTAAAAGCCACGACTGAGGCGACTATGAAAAGGAAAACCCACAGCTTGCCTAGGAACCGCTCCTTTGTTCTTCAATATTTTTTTAAAATAATACTCTCAGCTCTGTTCTACTAAGGTCAACAGAAAAAGCCTGAGTTTAGATTTTTTTTTTTAGAAAAAGGAAAATGCCAGGGGCTTGAAAAACGCCAGTGAAAAGAATTAAAAGAAAAATAACATTCTTTCTCCCATTAGAACCAAGCAGACATTAATAGCATGGTATGCTTGGTTGCTTATCTATAATTACAGTGAGGCCTCTTCTTCTTTCCTCATCTCAACTCCAAATAAATTACTTAATTCTGAAACCCTCCCGCCCCCACTTTCATTCCAGATGGGAACAGAACAACTCATGTTTCTTTGGACTGTGCTGAGGAGATAAGAGTGGGCAGAGGCAGAGAATTTTACTTTCCTTTCACCTTCCCTCCTGGAAAAAATCAGGGGAAGAAGCAATGCCTAATTGCTGGGGAGCACAATCTAGAAGCTTTAACTCCTGATGACGAATCTGCAAGAAAGAACACATACATAAATGTATGTGTATGTGTGTGTGTGTGGGGGGGGAGGAACAGCCATGCAGCCCCTCTGATTTCAGAGTTTCTAAGCTGTGTGGGATTTCCAAGAAGTCTCCCATCCAGGGGCACATGGAATTGGATTCTGCATTTTCCCTTCCCAGATCTTATTTTTGGTATTGCCTCTTTTGTTCCAGGACTGAATGTAAACTCAGTGGCCAGGCCCAAGCATCATGCTAAGCCATTTGTTTGATTTAGGTTTACCATGCTATGCAAAACCTGCCTTGGAGTTTCCAAAATATAGTTTACTATATGGCATAGTGTGGAGGGCAAATCAATCAATTGCAGTGTAGGATGGCTTCATTATTTGATATTCATCAGATTTGATGAGTGAATTGAGCTACTGTTAATCACTCTAGTCTGCCATTTTTCAAAGATAGTGTCTCTTGGTTCTGCTGGGTCACTACTGTGACAATCTATTGTCCCAACTGCACCCCTCCGTCCACTGACCAAATTCCAAATAACGAAAAGAAGACATATCTTTTGTAGTATGTTTAAATGTGCGTTATGTATCTGTACACTTTGAGAGCAAGCAACTAAATTTCATTTTTAATGTATGCCATTGTGCACAGTAAAAAAAAGGACAATAAAGGTTATCTATCTATCTATCTATCTATCTATCTATCTATCTATCTATCTATCTATCTATCTATCTATCTATCTATCTATCTATCTATCTATCTTTTTACCATTCATAATCCCAGCATCATATAAGCACAAAAGATCAGGAATCTCCACTGCACCAAACTCAGAATGGTATATAAATCACATTCCTCTTAACATCAGCTGTGCACGTGAAGCCAGAGAGACACTATCTATTGGCCTGTCAATTCTTCTCAACCAGTTTGACTGAGTTTCTAAACTTCCAGTGCACCTCTTCCTTTTGAAATGTTAGCTCTGAAACACCAGCAAACTACCCATAAACCAACAATGGGCAAAAAGCTGGAAGGATTCTCTCACCCTTTTGGGAACCATTGTCTTAGGTAAGGGAAAATCACTTGTTTTGTTCTTTATAGTGTCCATAACTAAGATGGAAATTAAGATTATGGATCTTTCTCATCAATAATTCCTCCATTTCTGCAAGCAAAAGGAAGGGCACAAAGGGCAGCTGATTGGCCTCCCTCAAAAATCATATTATGGCTTAATGTGATAACATGGTTTGCATAACATAAAATGATTACTAGATGCTCATAATAAAAGAAACCAGAATTTACCCAACCTCAATATTAACCTAAACTAAAATGCCATGGGAACCCAGCCTGCATGTATCTACTGCAATTATTTCCCCAAGCTTTTTCCATCTTGGGAAAGTTAGTATCAATTTCAGAACTGATCTGTAAGCTTTCAACCATTTCTCAAAACTACTGCAAGATTAGCCTTTTGTAACGAAGCAATCTACATTGCATGATCTATATTTTTTTTCTTAAGAACCCCCTGGGCTACTTTTAAAAATATGTCCTCAATCGATTCTAGGCAAGTTTACTCCGAAATATGCCCCAGTGAGCTCAACACAAGTAATGCTTAGATGACTAAAAAAAATAGAAAGTGTATGTATGACTGTTTTAAGATATAAATTTAAAAATAATTGTTTTTTTTAATTGTGACTCTCCCCCACCAGAGAAAGTAGTAATGTCAGTGTTGCTTAATTTATTTTGCTTCTTCTCCATTAATTATAGTTTGAGAAGAAATATATAAATCAAAATAAATTAATCTTTTTAAAGCTTTTATGTTGATGGCTTCTAAGGAATTCAACTAACCACAGATATCTGGATGATGAGGTTATATTTCCTAGATAGAAAGAAAAAAATATGCAAGGACAACAGAAGGGCACAAATGAATGACAATCCATTGTCAGAAAAAACATTTTCATTAGTTACTTTTTTGTTCTTTTGTCAGTATAAATCATTGTTACAGGTTATAAAATATGTATAGTAAAACTCAAATGAAAGTTACACATGAGCAGATTTTGGAAAGAGCAAGTTCAATTTCACATCCTAATGGTTGGCAAACTCTAATTGGACTGGGGAAATTCAGAACTTTCCTAAAAAATAGTTTTGTGATAACAACTTGGGAAAGCTATCTTTTCTCAGGCTGAGATCTGCATTTAGATGACAATGACAAACTTCACAGTGAGAATGGTAACAACACTAGAGAAGGGAGGGATTTATTTGTGTCTATCATTTTGGATTTCTGCACCTAACTAAATATAGTGAACGGTGCCATTTTATTGAGCTATCCTAAGGATACTCTCATGATGAACAAGTTTTGTCCTCAGTGACTCATTTCATCAGATTCATGAAATAGTCATCCAGGCAGCTGAATTTCTAATCTGAATAGAAAGTGAAAGGAAAAAAAACAACAAACATTATCCAACAAAGCGAGCAGGTATGAAAGTATGGAAATCACTAACAGCATGTTGCAAACTACTTTTGAGATGAAATGAATCTAGAACCCAATAAATGAATATGGTCATATCAGCATGGGGACACAGCATACAACCTGCAAATGCTGGAAATAAAAAGCCAAGCCAAATGGACAGAGTAAACAAACATTGAAGAGAAAGGCAATTACATTATAAAGAACAAGACAAAGGACCAGAATTTATTATGATGAAATTTCATCATTTCCAATCTGTAATTGATCGCCCCAACATCAGGGACAAAGTTTGGATGGAGAGACAGCTAACCTATCACTTCTCAATCCCAGCTATTTCTTGTTCTGTCACAAAGTAGGGGACTGAAGGGAGACCAGCTGGAGATGGAATGGGAGAACAGGAATTGTACAACCCACTTGCTTCTCACAACCCTATGTAGCAGATTGACTTAGGGATCTTCTTGCCATCTTTGTGTGTGTGTGTGTGTGTGTGTGTGTGTGTGTGTGTGTGTGTGTTTTGGGTCATGCTTTTTCGGTCATAGTTTATGACATATGGTGAGAGAGAGGTTAGAGGGTTTTGCATTCACATCTTTATGGCTAACATTGATATTTAGAATTAATAGTGGTATGCAGAGTCCTTTTCTAGTCTGATTTCAGCAAGATTTTGGACATCCTGTCAGGCCCCAATGAAGCAGAATTTTCCTCGCCACTCTGCAATTTGAATTAAAAAGAAAGCTTTCTGCAGGGGTGCCAATCACTTTGCTATAATCATCTGTTAGGTCCTCATTGGTTTGAAAGTTTAGTATCTTCCTTTAGAAAAAATAGAATATTTAGTTGGTTTATATGACTGCCCATCTCACAAATGCAATTCTGGACAGCTAAATACATATGAAACAAATAACAAAAAGAGAATAAAAAAAACTTACTAAGAATAAGCCAAACAAAACAATTAAAGGTTGCTTGGGAGCCAGTCTTTCTTCAGAGCAGCCTTAATGCTCAGCAGGCACTGAATCTGCAGTCATTCATACTCTGCTACTTTGGCTTACTCGTGAAGCTGGAGGGTTGGAGAAAATGTTGAGAAAGACGACAGATGTCTTTACTGACGGAGGACAATAAAAAGAAGCCTGTAAAGAAAGCAGTTGGTGGATCACTCTTTTCGGTTCTCGTAAACAACTCCTTTAAGTTCTAAGCTTAAATTTTTAATTCCTCTAAACAACCCTTCTCTGTTGCCTGGCTGAGATTTGGCTCATTTTCTAGGCACAGAATACAACTAATTCCTCATTCAATAAAGCCTATCTTAAAGGAAAGGAAAGGGTCAGAGACCTCCTAAGTAGGGAATTGCCTATATACTTACAGCTGAGACTGGAAGACACATTGAATCCGTTTAGTGGAAAAGTAGGAAAAGAAGCCTCAAATTGCTAGTGCCAGTTCCAGTTACCAGCTTGGTTAGATATTTTGAGAATTACTTTTGAGTTCTTGTTTTGGACTGCTGAGGCCCCAAGAGTCTGTTTTTGTTGGCAACCCCTATTCTTGTAGGGCAGGGGTGTCAAACTCAATTTCATTGAGGGCCGCATCAGCATTGCGGTTGCCCTCAGGGGGCCGGGTGGGTGTGGCCTGGGTGGGCATGACCTACTGGGTGGGCGTGGCTAGAGTGCGTATGGCCTACTGGGTGGGCATGGCCAGCTCTACATAGTTCACATCAAGGGTGCCTATGGGGGCCTGGGCAGGAGTGGGACAGATCTGAGGGTCTCTGGCAGGAGGAGGGTCTCTGGGCCAGGGCCAAGGCAGTGGGGGCCGTTCCCTCACTGTTTCCAGGATGGCTTCGCGGGCCGCATGAAACCACTTTGCGGGCCAGATCTGGCCCCCGGGCCTTGTGTTTGACATGTCTGTTGTAGGGTCAAGGGACTGGCCACACCATAGGAAAATTCATTGTTTGTTTTCTATTATGTTAATCAGCTCCCTAGCTCTTTCTGAAGAGTATCTGCCATAGTGCTGAAGAGAGTCCCACTAAGGATCAGGGATGCCCTCAGATTATGATAAAAAGATTGTTCATGTTCATGTTCATATTCAAATTTATTTATATTGGCTGCCAGTGGACTACAGTGATGCACAAAACTAAAAAAAGACATAAAATTAGCTAAAATTTTAAAATCAAGATGGTGGCAATGCACCTAAAAACAGATGGCTCTTCAATTGCACCACCACTGTGACCACCATCTTGATTTTTCTTTAAACATAACCTGCAGACATCTTTGCTAAGAAGGATGAGAGCAAAATACAGAACTTCTTTGACAAAAGAATGCAGCCCAGGCAGAAAGTTTATGTTGTTTATTCTTGGATATATAGGTTTCTAGGGAAATATAGAGATTCTAATAGCAGAATATGTGAGAAAATAAGGATGCTTAAGCAGAAATTAGTTTCTGGTTGACAGTAAGAAACAAATGAATTAAGAGGCAAACTAGCAAAAAGCAGACATAAGGAAAATAAAGCCAGTTATAGCTGACTGTAGCAGAACAAAATATAACCTGTATTTAGTGTCCTGCTGGCCCCCATATTCCCAAAATGAAATACCTCAGCAATACATAAGCAACACACAGGCACCAAGATCAAAGAACCAAAGCACCTTATTAGGAAAATGAACCAGTTGGCTATATTTTCACATGACTTCATTTATTCCCTTTGGCTAAGAGAAGGACATTTCACTCAGCCCACAGACCCTTTCTGATGCCACTCACAGAATTCCAGAGGAATCATTTCCACTTCAGGTGGTCCTTCATATCACGTTCATGTTCCTCTGAGCATAAATCAGTGGATATGAACCACCTAGGTACACCTAGATCCTATCCCTGATTCTAAGCTAATGGAAAGGAAAAAAAACCTGAGGGACAGCATTTAATAAATGTTCAAGTTCTACAAGCAGGTGATCTATTATTATCCTGAGCTAAGAAAATGCTTTCCTATACTTCTCTATTGGAGTGAAATGTGGCTTTAAGTTAAAGGCAAATACAGATACTCCTCACTTGTTCAGTGGCCACTTGCTCAGTGGTCATTCTTAAGATTGTGCTGAAAAATGAGACCAATCTTTGAAGATGCCGCTGGTTTGGGTGCATGGAAACCAGTGCACATTTATCACATCTAGTCACATGTTCACTACTTGTGACCTTTGTGACTGGTTAGGGCCAAAGTCAATGGGGAAGCCAGAAGGAAATCACAAGTTGTGGTCATTTGACATTGTACTTAACAACCTGCAGTGATTTGCTTTATAACTGCACCTGGAATTGATATGGTAAGTCAGTGCAGTCATGTGACATCACACTCAAAACTGCGCAGTTTAGTGTCAGAATTGTTAATCCCAATTGTGATCAGTAAGTGCAGACTACCTGTAATGTCAAATTGTGCCATAGTGAGCCTTCATTTTCTAAGAATTTTCTGAGAGTCGCTTTGTGGTGAGATGGGTGGCAAACAAATTTAATAAATAAAATAAATAAATAAATAAGAATACACTCAAATTGGTTGGGAGCAGCATCTAGTGATGGAGGTAGAACAAGAATAACCAAGGCCATACTAGACCAAATCTGACTGGAGTTAATAAGTCTATTTGGAAACTGGACAGTGAATTATTTGGACCTTTTCAAATTCTTCCTTGTGTTTTTTCAATGTTCTGTTGCAACTTAAATACTGATAAGATGGACATTTCAAAAGAGTCTTGCCACAGATTCATAAGCAGATTGGGCTGCAGGAATGTTAGTGAGTTTGGATTTTACTACGAGCAGTTTATAGGACAAGGATATCTCTAAATTCAGCATTCAGGATGGGAATACTGGCACTGTAAATTTTACATAAACAGTTTTTGAGTCCTCTTTTTCATTCGCTGAGTAATTATGGATGTTAGCAGCAGAACAAAGGAAGCAAAACAAAATTTTAAGAAGAGATTGGATAACCATTTGTCCGAAATGGGTTATATAGGTTATATAGGTCTCCTGCTTGATTGGACTAGAAGACCTCCAAGGTCCCCTCTAACTCTGTTATTCTGTTATTTTGAATATTTATCAATTTATGAAAGTCATTCAAACCATTCTTAAAATGAATGGAAATTGAAAATACTTGGCTGAAGAAGTTTGATTCCTTTGTGAAAGGAGAAAGGGGTGTGTGTGTGTGTGTGTGTGTGTGTGAGTACAATTCCAGCAGAGAGTTTATTGTAACTTATAACTTAGGGGTGCTCTTGGAAGATCCTGGTATTCAGTTGTTCAGATGGCTTATAATCTGGGCAAACCAAGACAATTAGAGATGAGAACTCTACACGTGAACCTATGTGTGACTTTTCAAAGCTGTTTGATTAAATGCAGAGGAAACAAAAAATTTCCAACTGCCTTAGGCATCATTTTGTGTCAGTTTTCCTGTTTTGGACAAATTGATTTCTCCATTATATTTATCTTTGAAAAATAGGCAGGAAACATGACATGGAATTAAAATCCTCTTGACTTTGTATGCCTCTGTATACAAATCCCAACTATCTTTGAGGGATCTCCCCACCTTTTCCCTCCAAATTTGCCATGAGCCTTTTGCATTGAGAATATAATTATCAGTAGTTCTATCACAGTGAGCGACAACATCAGCAGGCTACAAAGTCTTCTTTAAGGTGCTTGATTTGTAATGACTTCATAGACATGTCCATCGAGCTTTAGTGGCAACAATATAGAAATATTCAATTGTTCCTCCTTAGGGGGTGCTTTTTCATGTTCCCAAAGCATTACAAGCTTGCATGTTGAAGAGAGCAGTGTGACCTCCTGGAATTGTAATATCTTATTCCTGAAAACTTTATTGTGGTTTCCTTGTCTCATTTTGCTATGCAAACTGAATCAATTTTGTGGGTTTGGGAAAATGCACTTATGCAGAAAAAAAATCCTTTGGGCATATTTTTTTTTAAAAAAGGCACTACTACTACTAGTTGTTGTTGTTGTTAGCTGTGAAGTCGTGTCCAACCCATCACGACCCTATGGACAACGTTCCTCCAGGCCTTCCTGTCCTCTACCATCTTCTGGAGTCCATTTAAGTACACGCCTACTGCTTCAGTGACTCCATCCAGCCACATCATTCTCTGTCATCCCCTTCTTCTCTTGCCCTCAATCTTTCCCAGCATTAGGCTCTTCTCCAGTGAGTCCTTCCTTCTCATTAGGTGGCCAAAGTATTTGAGTTTTAGCTTCAGGATCTGGCCTTCTAAAGAGCAGTCAGGGTTGATCTCCTCTAGGACTGACCGGTTTGATCACCTTGCAGTCCAAGGGACTCGCAGGAGTCTTCTCCAGCACCATAGTTCAAAGGCCTCAATTCTTTGGCGCTCAGCCTTTTTTATGGTCCAGCTTTCACTGCCATACATTGCAACTGGGAAGACCATAGCCTTGACTATACGCACTTTTGTTGACAGGGTGATGTCTCTGCTTTTTAGTGTGCTGTCTAGATTTGCCATGGCTTTCCTCCCCAGGAGCAAGCGTCTTTTAATTTCTTGGCTACAGTCCCCATCTGCAGTGATCTTGGATCCCAGGAAAATAAAATCTGTCACTACCTCCATTTGTTCCCCATCTATTTGCCAGGAATTCAGAGGGCCGGATGCCATGATCTTGGTTTTCTTAATGTTAAGTTTCAACCCACGTTTTGCACTCTCCTTCTTCACCCGCAACAAGAGGCTCTTTAGTTCTTCTTCACTTTCTGCCATTAGAGTGGTATCATCTGCATATCTTAGGTTGTTGATATTTCTTCCGGCAATCTTAATTCCAACTTTTGATTCGTCTAGCCCTGCCTTTCTCATGTTGTGCTCTGCATATAAGTTAAATAGGCAGGGTGACAGTATACAGCCTTGCTGGACTCCTTTCCCAATTTTGAACCAATCAGTGGTTCTGTGTCATTCTCACTGTTGCTTCTTGGCCCACATATAGGTTTCTCAAGAGACAAATAAGATGGTCTGGTACGCCCATCTCTTTAAGAACTTGCCACAGTTTGTTATGATCCACACAATCAAAGGCTTTAGCATAGTCAATGAAGCAGAAGTAGATGTTTTTCTGGAACTCTCTAGCTTTCTCCATGATCCACCATGTGTTGGCAATTTGATCTCTAGTTCCTCTGCCTCTTCGAAATCCTGCCTGTACTTCTGGTAGTTCTCAATCCACATACTGCTGGAGTCTAGCTTGTAGGATTTTAAGCATAACTTTACTAGCATGAGAAATGAGTGCAATGGTGCGATAGTTTGAACATTCTTTGGCAGTCTTTCTTTGGAATTGGAATGTAAACTGATCTTTTCCAATCCTGTGGCCACTGTTGAATTTTCCAAATTTGCTGGCAAATTGAGTGTAGCACTTTTGCTGCATCGTCTTTTAAGATTTTGAATAGCTCAGCTGGAATACTGTCACCTCCACTAGCTTTGTTGTTGCTCAGCTTTTCTAAGGCCCAGTTCACTTCACATTCTAGGATGTCTGGCTCAAGGTCAGTGACCACCTCATTGTGATTATCAGGGACATTATGCTCATCTTCCAGCATCATATTGTTTTGCCTTTTGGTACTGTCCATAGGGTTTTCATGGCAAAGATACTGGAGTGGGTTGCCATTTCCTTCTCCAGTGGATCACGTTTTGTCAGAACTCTCTGCTATGACTTGTCCGTCTTGGGTGGCCCTGCACGGCATAGCTCATAGCTTCATTGAATTATGCAAGCCCCTTCACCACGACAAGGCAGTAATCCATGAAGGGGGCAGTAATCCATGAAGGGGCTACTAGTAGTAGAAATCAGCAAAGTGGACATCCAGCATGCAGTGAAAAAGGAACTGTTATTTATTTTTTTCATTTATCAGTCATATTTGTATAGCTTCCCATTTCACAAAAAGCTACTCTAATATATTAGACACAACAGATTTTCTTCTTTACGTTAACAGACCTAGTACAATGTGCAAGGTTAGATCTTCATGAGACCAAAGCCTTTTCCTCGCTGCTGAGATGAACTGCTGCCCACTTCTTTAGGAGTTGGGAAGAGCTATACTACCATAAAGTTTGCCATGTCTGTTACCAGTCTCTATCCTGCCGCCGTTGCCTCTCTTCTGAATGCTTTCAGCTACCTGACAGCCCTCTAAGGCAGAGGCCTTCAAACTTGAATGAATGAACCTTTATTGTGAAAGTACAACCATGTATACATTGAGATTGGCTGAGCCTCCCTTCGTGCCCCCTCCCCCAACTCACAGTGACAACAAACCCTCCATCTTATTACACCATGTGAGCTAATTGCACAACGCAGCAGCCTCGCAAGTCAATCATACATAAAGTTTATAAAATTATTTCCCGTTCAAGAGCCTGACAGCCCATGGATAAAAGCTGTTCTTCAGCTTGTTGGTACGGCTGGCTATACTCCTATATTTCCTACCCGATGGTAGGAGAGTAAAGAGATACCGACCAGGCTGTGAGTCGTCCCTGAGAATTTTCCTCACTCTTCCAAGGCAGCAAGCCCTGGCAATGTCATCCAGTGGTGTCAGGGGACAGCCCACAATGTCTTGTGCTGTCCTCACCACCCTCTGTAATGCTTTCCTATCCGTGGCTGTCAGACCAGCATACCAAACCACAATACCATACAAGAGGACGCTCTCTATAGTAGACCAGTAAAAGAGGGTCATAAGCCATTGTTCTACCCTGTTCTTCCTCAAGACCCTGAGGAAATGGAGTCTCTGTTGGGCCTTTCTGGCAACCTGGGTTGTGTTAACTTTCCAGAGAAGATCTGCACAGAGATAGACTCCCAGAAATTTAAAGGAGGAAACTCTCTCCACATAGCCCCGCCCCGATGTAAAGTGGGGCAGATTCCTCTTTTTTCCTTCAGAAGTCTAGCACCATCTTTTTCGTCTTGCCGATGTTCAGGTGTAAGTTGTTGTTGAAACACCATATGGATAGTTTTTGTACCTCCCCCCTGTATGCTGTCTCATCCCCACCTGTAATAAGACCCACTACAGTGGTATCATCTGCAAATTTAATTATCGCAGTTGATGGGTCAGATGATACACAATCAGAAGTGTACAATGAGTACAGGTAGGGGCTAAGCACGCAGCCCTGTGGCGAGCCGGTTCAAAGATTCAGGGGGGTGGATAAAACAGACCCGACCCTCACTGTTTGTAACCGGTCCCTGAGAAAGTCTTGAATCCAATCGCAGATGGAGGGGGAAAATGTCAAGTCAGTCAGCTTCTCAATGAGAGTGCTTGGCAAAATGGTGTTGAAAGCCGAGCTGTAATCAACAAAAAGCATCCTGACATAGCTTCCAGGTTTCTCAAGATGGCTTGCTACAGAGTGTAGAGCAGTAGCTATGGCATCGTCTGTCGACCTGTTCCCTCTGTAGGCAAATTGATGTTTGTCGAAATCCAGTGAGATGCTGGCTGAGGAATTCTGGGAGTTGACGTCCACAAGTCATAAAAGGGCCAAGTTTGAAGACCCCTGCTCTAAGAGTTGTGGGTGACAAAGCTTAACAGATTTTAAAACCTGGAATCTGCTTTTGAATGATGTCAGAATAGGAGAAAGAGTGCTCCTTTTGTACCAATACAACCTGTGGTCTTGTTTATGGGCTGGAATAAGCTGAAGCTCGATAATAGGGCATCAAAGCAGCCCAGAGTCACTTTGTACAGGAGATAGGTGGCATCAGGGCTTTTTTCCTCATAGAACGCTCAGAACGGAGTTCCGGCACCTTTTTTGGATGGAACCTTGTAGGGTAGGCAAGGTGGTTTGTATGACATGTGTGAGTTCTGGCACCTTTTTCTTTTACAAAAAAAGCACTGGGTGGCATATAAATAAATCATAAGAGGTTTTGGCCAGAGTGCATTTGTGCAAGCAGGACAAGATTGTTGGAGGAAGCTTTGAGGCAACACACTTAACCTTTTGTATAATTGCTAGTCTTATTTAGTCCCATAATATTCTATCTATTCTGGAAGGAGGAAAGAAAGGGTAAAAAGTGGGGCAAAAGAAAAGAAACTGGGAAGAAAACACTTGCTGGACAGTAAGTACCAGAATTACTTAGTTTAAAAGTGCTTTCATGCCATTCTAGTCCTAGCAAATACCATTAGAAATGATTTACTGCCCCAAACCCTCCCACTGCTTTGCCTAAAGTATGTTACAGGAAGCATTTAAGGAAACAGTGATGAACTCAACTTTTTCTTAAATTCACAGCTATGAAGATTACAGGACAAGGTCACGTTTTTCAATTTATCTAAAAAGCTTTTATGCTCTCCCAGGATTTCTCTCACGAAATGCTGTGGGAAATGGAAACGACATGGACCAAATATAGAATTTTTTATGTGTCGGTATGGGTGACTGAAATCTGGGTAGCATTTGTTTAATGTGAGCTCTGAATAGGTAAATTTAAATAGGACACAGTGCCAGGTGCTCCCAGAAAGATAAGAGAATTAAGAGATGTATTTCTGAGTTAAAATATAGCCAATTAATCTGAGAAGGGACTTTAACATTTAAGCAGGATTGGACTGATGTTATTAAGACGATGATGTTTGTCCAGGAGGCTCTGTGCAGTTAGAAAAGAACATCCCATTTAAAACAAAAGAGAATAATATTTATCACTCTTCATTTTCTTGTGCTTCTTACTGTGCTTTATTTGAAAAGCATGGCAATTTCATAACCTTGTAAGCTGAAGGTCAACTTTAATGAGGCTTATGTGGAGAAAATGCCATGAAAAATTTTGGGTGGACAAGAGGCACATATGAAACTTAGAGAAATATGTAACAAAAGCTTGAGAAATATGTGAACCAAGTTTTAGAAAGGATATAAAAGATTCATGTCTTTGTTGTGGGAGTATATGTGTGTTTGTGTATTTGTTTGGTATGTAGGAACATATACATATGAGGTTTGTTTGCAGGTGAAGATAAAAGCCAAAAAACCTGGAAATTGTTCTCTTGTCCACCCAACATTTTTCATGGCATTTTCTCCACATAAGCCTCATTGAGGTTGACCTTCAGCTTACAAGGTTATGAAATTGCCATGCTTTTCAAACAAAGCACAGTAAGAAGCACAAGAAAATGAAGAGTGATAAATATTATTCTCTTTTGTTTTAAATGGGATGATAAAAATGAAGAGATATTATTTGGATTGCTTCACGTTAGAAAAGCAATAACAATAGATATTAAAATAAATGATATTGAGGGATTTTTCTTGCTGCTGTCTTCTCTCATTACATTGTGCACACATCCATGTCAGCATGAGCCAATAAAATTAGGTTCCAAAGAAGTCAGATGTGGACCTTTATTACAGCTCTTATAGCTAATAGAATCCACAACTGGAGGATTTGTGTGATCACCAACTTAGATGACTGAAGTGGAGACTAGACCAAATTCAGAGTGACAATCTTTTTAGTAGCTATTAGTGATATGGTATATTCATGCTGTATTGTGAAGAACAGTATCCGCAAGGATCAAATATAAAGAGCGAAGATCACAATATTCCAGCTTCGTCTGGCTACCGCTAGAAATTGAAGGGTAGACTGAAATGAGCTTTCATCTGATTCTATAGCAACAGGCTACACAGGAATTTATCTCCAAAGTAGCTGTGATATGTCTATATATGCTGCATTACCTAGGCAGAAAATGGTGGTTGTTATTTTTTAATATTTTTAATAATAATAATAATAATAATAATAATAATAATAATAATAATAATAATAATAATAATAATAATAATAATAATAATAATAATAATAATTTGGAAGGGACCTTGGAGGTCATCTAGTCCAACCCCCTGCTAAGGCAGGAAACCCTATAACATTTCAGACAAATGGCTGTCCAGTCTCTTCTTAAAAACTTCCAGTGTTGGAGCATTCACCACTTCTGGAGGCAGGTCGTTCCACTGGTTAGTTGTTCTAACTGTCAGGAAGTTTCTCCTTAGTTCTAGGTTGCTTCTCTCCTTGACTAGTTTCCATCCATTGCTTCTTGTCCTGCTTTCAGGTGCTTTAGAGAATAGCTTGGCTCTCTCTTCTTTGTGGCACCCCCTGAGATATTGGAACACTGCTATCATGTCACCCCTCACCCTTCTCTTCATTAAACTACACATACCCAATTCCAGCAACCGTTCCCTATATGTTTTAGCCTCCAGTCCCCCGATCATCTTTGTTGCTCTTCTCTGTACTCTTTCTAGAGTCTCAACATCTTTTTTACATCGTGGTGACCAAAACTGGATGCAGTATTCCAGGTGTGGCCTTACCAAGACATTGTAAAGTGGTATTAGTACTTCACGTGATCTTGATTCTATCCCTCTGTTAATGCAGCCTAGCACTGTGTTGGCTTTTTTGGCAGCTGCAGCACACTGCTGGCTCATATTTAAGTGATTGTCCACTAGGATTCCGAGGTCTTCTCTTTCAGATCCTAAAGGAATTAAAAATGCTTTCACTGGCATGTTATGGAAGTGTTTGAGTTGAAAAAATTATCCCTATCATCTAATTTTCTATTTCTCAGAGAATTTGGAAGACATTGAACATTTCATCATATGAATGTTACTAGTTTGCATTAAACATATATCCAACTTTTAATGAGTAAAATTCATCAATTGGTTAAAGCAGAGAGCCAATAACAATTAGTGGCAGCTGCAGTTAGGTTCTCAGGGGAATGTCTAAGAAAATAAAGAGATTTCTATTCTCTGTGAATTCCTTTGTGTAAGTTCTTTTAAAGAATTGAATGCCCTGAGTTTTGTATGTATCACTACTCCTTGCTATCCAAGCTTCTGGGATGCTCCCTTGAAGTCTGACTTACCGGTAATGTTTCCTCTATTGTTTATTTCTGCATTTAGCAAGCAACTGAAGTCACAAAATATCCTCATCTATTATTAACCAAGCCATTGTTTTCTCAATGTGATTTTTCTGAATTTGTGAAGCTGTGTAAGTGGCAAGCTCCAAAAGCAAGAATCGCATAAGTTACAGAAAGGCATCTTAAACAATAATCACAAGCTATCTGAATCTAACCAACCAGAGTTCTAGGGTCAGTACTTGTAATTTTTGTTCTTTCCACAACATTGCATTTGAAACACATACTATCAGAGGAAAGCAGAGCTTCAAGCTGTTCTTTGGACTTTGTAAAAGTATCAGAAATAGATTTGACTCCTGGTCTGTGCATTAAAGTTATTTTTGCAGAGTTTTTATCAAGTAGCTCCACTTTTTGAGATAAAGCCTGTGGTAAGCTGAAAGAAGGACTCCCTGTAGTGATGAAAAACTGAAAATGAGGAAAAAATCCTTTTTCCTTATGGGCTTCTAATGCCATGACAATTACTAATCCAATAGGTATCAATACAGTTAAGCACATTTTTATTTTATTGAACGATAGTACATATTTTTCCTTTAAGTAACACCCCCCAGTCTGTATTCACAAAACAAATGTATTGAAAATTTATTCAATATTTACTCACAGCCGTACAAATTTGCTAAAAGTGCATGTCTAGTTTTTATCTTCAGTCAGGGATCTGGAATAGATTTTCCATCGATTTTTAGGGGGTCCTCTTCATATTTCAGATCAGAAGAGGAAAAAAGAAGCAATCCAACTCATGATCTAAGAACACTATTTTTTTATAGGTTGTTCTTAAATATTTAGGAAAGTGTTTGCACTCCGATACAGGTGGCTTAATGGTCTCCAAAGAAATTTTATCCCAGCTACTTTAAAATATCTTTAATATGTTTCAAAAGCATTTGTGGATTTGATGCTTGAATTCATAAAAAAAACTTTATGAAATGAACTGGGTCAATAAACATATTATTGAGAAATTTGTGGTCTTCTCTGTAGATTTTTCGATCTTTGTTTCTATCCCAATCAAACCATGTAAAGAAATTCCAGCATGAGTGGCCATTTCTTTAACTTTAAAACTGACACCTCTTCCATTTGCCATCCATCATCCATCATGCTCTCAAATTTGATTTCTTTGTCTTCTATAATGCTCAGCAACCCCTGCTGATTGAATCCCTGTTGATTTCATCTTTGGCTTGACAAGCTACTGTCTTCATTCTGTCAATCAAGCAAACAACTGGATTGTCAAGAGCAGATAGATGGCAATGGGGTGGGAAAACTGTGGAATCCTCTAATTCATTTTTATATATTTGCTTCATATTCTTATATCTGCTCGTCCCTTCTCCTCCTGGATATCTGTTTCTATTTGCCTTTGTATCTTCTGCCTCTAAGATTTCACAAAGTTTTCTTATAAATTTCTTCAGTTTTAAGTTTTAATTTCAGTTTATCTCCTGAAGATCACCTGTTATGTGAAATATTGATGCTTCCTTAACGCCCACTCTGAATCTTTTAAAGGAAGTCTGTCAGTTTTGAGATCAAAGACAACTAAACTAATAATGGCTTTAAATGGTTATATTAGTCACGATGTCTGTACAAAAGAGATGATCTGCATTCATCCAAGAAAGGGACTGAGTTACTTGGCAATAAATTCACAGTTTTTCTGAAGGAATATTTAAACTAAACCGGGACAGTGAGTTAATTGATACAGAACATCACTGTCCCCGGCAATCTAAGAAAATAGGGGAACCTAGGCACCACACAAGTTATGTAGCAAGTAAACACAAGATCAGTCATAAAGGACTCAAATGTCTGTACACCAATGCACAGAGTATGAACAGTAAGCAGGGTGAACTAGAAATTCAGGTAAATGAGGGCAGATATGATATTGTTGCCATTACAGAAACATGGTGGGATGAAACCCACAAATGGAACACACAGCTAGAGGGATTTAAATTATTTAAAAGAAATAGACTAAACAAAAGAGGAGGTGGAGTTGCTCTATATATAAGAAATAACTTTATCTTTACAGAAATAGAGCACAACAATGATGAAAACTGTAAACTTGAATGTATTTGGGTCAATATAAAAGGGGAAAAAATGACATTGCCATAGGTGTATACTATAGGCCGCCCAACCAAGCAGAGGAAATACATGAACTTTTTGCTAGTCAGTTAACTAAGGTATGTAGGAAGCGCATCACAACAGTAATGGGGGACTTTAATTACCCTGATATCAACTGGGAGACAAATTCTGCACCAAGTGGAAGATCTAACAGATTCCTGACAAACCTAGCAGACAACTTTCTCTCCCAAAAAGTAGAGAAGGGAACTAGGGGATTAGCCATATTGGATTTAATTCTCACTAACAGAGATGAAATGATAGAAAGTGTCAAAGCCACAGGAACCTTGGGGGGAAGTGATCATGCAATATTGATATTCAACATTATGGAAGCACAAGCAATAGAATACAGCCAAACTAGAGTCTTGGACTTTAAAAGAGCTAATTTCAATAAACTTAGAGAGACCTTGGGAAGAATTCCATGGATGAGAATCCTAAAGGGGAAAACAACTCAAGAAGCTTGGGAAATTTTGAAAAGTAGGATAATAAAGGCCCAGTCTAGCACAATACCAACAAAGAAGAAAAATAACAGCTTTCAAAAGAAACCAGCATGGCTGCATAAAGAACTCTCTGATAAACTGAAAGCTAAAAAGGACAAATATAAGAAGTGGAAAGAGGGGCACATAACTAAGGCAGAATATCAGCAAACAGCCCATGCCTGCAAAGATGAAATGAGGGAAGCTAAGGCTCAAAATGAACTAAGGCTTACAACCAAAGTCAAAAATAACAAAAAAGCTTCTTTCAACATATAAGAAACAAGAAAAAAGTTAAGGAAATGATTGGTCCATTAGTGGAGGAAAGTGGCAAGAAGGTGACAAGCAACAGGGAGAAAGCAGAACTATTTAACTCATTTTTTGCATCTGTCTTTACACAAAGGGAAAAAACAGTCCAACCTACCAAAACCAGTGCCATAAAAACAGAATAGAAATGCAAGTTAAGATAGGCAAGAAAATGGTAAGTGAGCACCTGTCCAGCCTAGATGAGTTCAAATCACCAGGACCAGATGGATTACACCCCAAGGTTCTCAAGGAACTGGCAGATGTGATCTCAGAACCTCTGAACTATATTTTTCAAAGATCCTGGAGCACTGGGGAACTACCAGAGGACTGGAAGAGAGCTGATGTAGTTGCCATCTTCAAAAAAGGGGAAAAAAATAGATCCAGGAAACTACAGACCTATCAGCCTGACCTCAATACCTGGGAAGATTCTGGAAAAGATAATCAAACAACAAATCAGCAAACACCTTGATGCAAACAAAGATATCACTAAAAGCCCACATGGGTTTGTCAAAAACAGATCATGCCAGACAAACCTTATTGCATTCTTTGACCAAGTGACAAAACTAGTGGACCAGAGGAATTGGGTATGTGTAGTTTAATGAAGAGAAGGGTGAGGGGTGACATGATAGCAGTGTTCCAATATCTCAGGGGCTGCCACAAAGAAGAGGGAGCCAAGCTATTCTCCAAAGCACCTGAAAGCAGGACAAGAAGCAATGGATGGAAACTAGTCAAGGAGAGAAGCAACCTAGAACTAAGGAGAAACTTCCTGACAGTTAGAACAACTAACCAGTGGAACGACCTGCCTCCAGAAGTGGTGAATGCTCCAACACTGGAAGTTTTTAAGAAGAGACTGGACAGCCATTTGTCTGAAATGGTATAGGGCAGGGGTAGGCAACCTCGGCTCTTTTATGACTCATGGACTTCAACTCCCAGAATTCTGGGAGTTGAAGTCCATGAGTCATAAAAGAGCTGAGGTTGCCTACCCCTGGTATAGGGTTTCCTGCCTTAGCAGGGGGTTGGACTAGATGACCTCCAAGGTCCCTTCCAAATTATTATTATTATTATTATTATTATTATTATTATTATTATTATTATTATTATTATTATTATTATTATTATTATTATTATTACCATGAGTTCTAGTCCTGTCTTAGCCATGAAATCCAGCCGGGTGACTTTGGGCCAGTCACTCTCTCTAAGCCAGAACCCACCTCACAGGGTTATTAATGTGGGGAAAATAGGAAGAGGAAGGAATATTAGGTATGTTTGCTGCCTTGAGTAATTTGTAAAAATAATAAAGGCAGGATACAAATAAAATAAATAAATGATACATACATACATACATACATACATTTCAACCATTTCTTCTTCCTTCTGTTTTCCTAATATAGGACACCAGCCCACCTTGCAAGGCAGCTCTTTCTGTACCACTGTGTTGAAAATCCTTGACTATTTAAATCTTCTTACAGTATTCAAATCTCTTTGAAGAAGGGAAGGTAGCCTGCCCAGTTTTGAGACTGACGCTTGCCTTAATAGTTCCAAATCAGAAAATGTCTGGTCCATTTTGCTTCCACATTGTGTGTGCCTTACTGCCATTCTTTTTTTAGGACTGTTCTTGCAATATTGGCTAAGTCTGGGGAGAGATGAGATGAGATGAGATGAGATGAGATGAGATGAGATGGGAGAGGAGTTAGAATTGTTGTGATGGACAGCTTCTGTCCTGTGGCATGTTCTTACAGGAACAGATACAAAGAGCAGCTTTTAAGAAAAACCATATGGCATTTTGAATCCCTAGGAGCTACAAATCAGATTCCCTTTCCTGTGAAATTCTAGTTAATAATTGTTTTGTTGGTGCTTTTTGTCCAGTTCCTGTTCAGAATTATTCATCAGAAATACCAATTCTAAGATCTAACATGCAGTGATCTTAACAATCACTTATTGTTAAGCACCTATGGAATCATTAAAGCTAAATTAAATGAATTAAATGAATTGCTCTTAGACTACTCTGATTTATGGAAAACTCTAATTAAATATTCATTGCATTTGGGGTAAAGAAAAGAACATTTGCTTTGAAAAATCAAATAATAATAATAATAATAATAATAATAATAATAATAATAATAATAATAATAATAATAATAATAATAGAAAAGATAATATAGAATTATTTTTTGCTCTTCTTTCCATTAAGTAGTTATGATCTTATGTTTTCCTACCCCTCTTTTTTACTCTTACTTTATCATTCCCTTTTCTTCCCTTTCCTTTTTAATTCCTTTTCATCTCCAAATCCATAAATCATCAATCCGGTGTTTTTCTTCTTTGAACAAAAAGTCCCTAGAAGGTTTCCAGTTGAAATACTAATTGTCTTCATCACTGCTTTCTAGACTTTTGCCCAAGTGATTTGAATAAATGTTTGCAGTCCCTGATGTGATGTCTGCGGATGGTCCAAGCACTATAACCAGATAGGCCATTTTGGAAGTTCATTCCTTACCATAGAAATCAATTTGCTTGCGAACCAGAAAGGATTTTTAATGAAGATTCATGCACTGAAACAAGTCCACATTAATGGCATGCTGTAACTATTCAGTTCTGTTCTCTTCAAAGCTAGTTGCCAGAGCCAAATTTTCAAGCACTACTATTCATATTAATAGCAACGGAAGCTGCACAATGATCCAGCACAAAAGCTAATTGACCTGCAGGCCACTTTTAGAACAAAAGGCTACATAATTGAATTTCTGGTGCTGTGCAGTACCACTGGTATGTACTTTGAATGCCCTTGCAGTCTTAAATGACTAGCATTTACCACACAATCCCTAGCTGAAATGATTGCTGCTAAATAGAAGATGATAATAGTGAGGGGTTATTTTTCTTAAAAGGGGAAATATGACTCTATCTCTGGAGAAATAGTACAGACTGCTTTTGCTCATGAAAACAGAGTAAATTAGCACCAGGAGAAATAACTCACAGAGGAGCATAGGAAGATCAAGGAAGAGGAATAGAATAGAATAGAGCTGGAAGGGATCTTGGAGGTCTTCTAGTCCAGCCCCCTGCTCAAGCAGGAGAACCTGTACCATTTCAGACAAGTGATTATCCAGTCTCTTCTTAAAAACCTCCATTGATGGAGTACCCACAATTTCTGAAGGCAAGCTGTTCCAGTGGTTAATTGTCCTCACTGTTAGGAAGTTTCTCCTTAATTCCAGGTTGCTTCTTTCTTTGGCCAGTTTCCAAACATTGTTTCTTGTCCCGCCCTCTTGCACTTTGGAGAGTAATTTGACCCCCTCTTCTTTGTGGCAGCCCCTCAAATACTGAAATACTGCTATCATGTCACCCCTATTTCTTCTTTTCTTTAGATTAGCCAAAGCCAAGTCCTGCAGCTGTTCTTCATATGTTTTAGTCTCCAGGCCTTTGATCATTTTCGTTCCTCTTCTCTGAACCTTTTCCAAAGTCTCAACATCTTTTTTGTAGTATGATGACCAAAATTGTTTGCAGTATTCCAGATGTGGTCTTATTAGGGTTTTATAAAGCGGTACTAATACTTCGCGTGATCTTGATTTTATGCCTCTGTTTATACAACTCAGGAATGTTAGCTTTTTTGGCTGCTGCTGCACACTGCTGGCACATAGTCAAGTGATCATCCACTAGGACTGCAAGGTCCCTCTCACAGTTGCTGTTTTTGAGCCAGGTCTTGCCTAATCTGTACTTATACCTTTGATTTTTCCAGGCTAGATGTAAAATTTTGCTTTTTTCTACATTAAAATTCATTTTGTTGGGTAGAGCCCATTGTTCCAGTTTGTCAATATCTTTTTGGATCCTGAGCTTGTCTTCTGGGGTGTTAGCTATTCTTGCCAGTTTAGTGTCATCTGCAAATTTGATGAGTTCCCCTTTTATTCCCTCATCTAAGTAATTTATGAAGATATTGTAGAGCACTGGACCTAAGATGGAGCCTTGTAGCACCCCACTGCTTACTTCTCTCCATGTGGATGTGGTACCATTGAGGACTACTCGTTGAGTTCAGTTTGTTAGCCAGCTACAAGTACATCTGGTGTTGTTGTCTATTCCATCTTTTTCTAGCTTACCAAGCAGTAGTCTGTGGTCTACTTTGTCAAATCTCTTCTTCTTCTTGTGCCATATCCGTTATCAGATGTTGGCGGTCCTATTTTTATCAGCAGCCACACAAAAAAGTGCTGCTGAGTTTTGTCCAAACCAGTCCCTTAGATTTTGAAGTCATGATGCTCTTCTTCTGCCTGGACCTTGTTTGCCTTCAATCTTTCCCTGGAGGATGAAATGGAGTATGCCATATTTTTCTGGGTGTTGCATCACATGTCCGAAATATTCTAGCTACTTTGTCAAATGCCTTACTGAAATCTAAGTATACTATGTCCACAGCATTTTGGTGGATTACTTTATCAGTTTGTTGCTTTCTACCTGATTTTTCCTCCTTAAAGTTATTGTCCCAGTCTATGGGATTTCAGGTCTATGTTTATTTTGCAAGAAGAAAATTATAGTATAGTATAGTATAGTATAGTATAGTATAGTATAGTATAGTATAGTATAGTATAGTATAGTATAGTATAGTATAGTATAGTATAGTACAGAGTACTACTACTACTACTACTACTACTACTACTACTAATAATAATAATACAGGTAAAACTCAAAAAATTAGAATATCGTGCAAAAGTTCATTTATTTCAGTAATGCAACTTAAAAGGGGAAACTAATATATGAGATAGACTCATTACATGCAAAGCAAGATAGTTCAAGCCGTGATTTATTTATTATTAGGACTTATATGCCGCCCTATCTCCCAAAGGACTCAGGGCGGCTAACAACAATAAAATATAATAATACAAAAGTTAAAAAGAAATTAAATTAATAGCCCCAGTAGAATAAATTAAAATTAAAATTAAGTTAAAAATTAAAAACGTAATTAAAATCCCTGTCAGTCCAGGCCAGCCTGATGGTATGGCTTACAGCTCATGAAAACCCCAAATCCACAATCTCAGAAAATTAGAATATTGTGAAAAGGTGCAATATTCTAGGCTCAAAGTGTACCACTCTAATCAGCTAATTAAGCCATAACACCTGCAAAGGGTTCCTGAGCCTTTAAATCAGGGGTGTCAAACTCAATTTCATTGAGGGCCGCATCAGCATTGCGGTTGCCCTCAGGGGGCCGGGTGGGTATGGCCAGGGTGGGCGTGGCCTACTGGGTGGGCGTGGCTAGAGTGCATATGGCCTACTGGGTGGGCATGGCCAGCCCTACATCGTTCGCATCAAGGGTGGCTATGGGGGCCCGGGCAGGAGTGGGACAGATCTGAGGGTCTCTGGCAGAAGGAGGGTCTCTGGGCCAGGGCCAAGGCACTGGGGGCCGTTCCCCTCACTGTTTCCAGGATGGCTTCGTGGGCCGCATGAAACCACTTCGTGGGCCAGATCCGGCCCCCGGGCCTTGTGTTTGACATGTCTGCTTTAAATGGTCTCTCAGTCTGGTTCAGTAGGAATCACAATCATGGGGAAGACTGCTGACCTGACAGTTGTGCATAAAACCATCATTGACACCCTCCATAAGGAGGGAAAGCCTCAAAAGGTAATTGCAAAAGAAGTTGGATGTTCCCAAAGTGCTGTAGCAAAGCACATTAATAGAAAGTTATGTGGAAGGGAAAAGTGTGGAAGAAAAAGGTGCACAAGCAGCAGGGATGACCGCAGCCTGGAGAGGATTGTCAGGAAAAGGCCATTCAAATGTGTTGGGGACTTTCACAAGGAGTGGACTGAGGCTGGAGTCAGTGCATCAAGAGCCACCACACACAGACGGATCCTGGACATGGGCTTCAAATGTCGTATTCCTCTTGTCAAGCTGCTCCTGAACAACAAAGTCAGAAGTGTCTTACCTGGGCTAAAGAAAAACAGACCTGGTCTGTTGCTCAGTGGTCCAAAGTCCTCTTTTCTGATGAGAGCAACTTTTGCATCTCATTTGGAAACCAAGGACCCAGAGTCTGGAGGAAGAATGGAGAGGCACACACTACAAGATGCTTGAAGTCCATTGTGAAGTTTCCACAGTCTGTGTTGATTTGGGGAGCCATGTCATCTGCTGGTGTTGGTCCACTGTGCTTCATTAAGTCCAGGGTCAACACAGCCGTCTACCAGGAGATTTTGGAGCACTTCATGCTTCCTTCCACAGACGAGCTTTATGGGGATGCTGACTTCATTTTCCAGCAGGACTTGGCACCTGCCCACACTGCCCAAAGCACCAAAACCTGGTTCAATGACCGTGGGATTATTGTGCTTGATTGGCCAGCAAACTCGCCTGACCTGAACCCCATAGAGAATCTATGGGGCATTGCCAAGAGAAAGATGAGAGACATGAGACCGAACAATGCAGAAGAGCTGAAGGCCGCTAGTGAAGTATCCTGGTCTTCCATAGCACCTCAGCATTGCCACAGGCTGATAGCTTCCATGCCACGCCACATTGAGGCAGTAATTGCTGCAAAAGGGGCCCAAACCAAGTACTGAGTACATATGCATGCTTATACTTTTCAGAGGTCCTATGTTGTTCTATGTACACTCCTTGTTTTATTGATTGCATGTAATATTCTAATTTACTTTACTCCTGCCTTTACAATCTATTGTGCATTGTCCTTTACACAGCATCCCCAAAGGATTCAGAGAACTCTGGGTATTAGCCACCGTGAGAGGGTGGCTTGAACTTACATCTGCTGCCCCTAGAGGTGAGAGCTCTATGGGGCATGCTTACCCAGAGTGGTTGTTTCAGACCACCATCCCCCTGGGAATTGGCTCTGCGGCCGTCGTGAGAGGACGGTGGTTGGCCTGCCCGGGGGGTTTACCCAGCTGAGTGGCAGCGGCTGGGCGGAAGTCTGGGACACCTATTTACCCTCTGTCCAGATCCTCCTTACTGACTATCACCTATGGACTGCCTTCTATCTGGACTGCTTCTTATGCCTTCTCTTAAATACTCTTTCACGGACTTGTTTGCCCTCAGGGGTGCTCCCCCTTCCTGGGTGCGACCCGCCTTTCTAGCCGCTTATAATCTGGAGGAAGGGCCCATTTATTGGGACCCTGAGAGATGGCTGGGCACGGGTAGGGGCCTTCGACGTAAACCCAACAAGAGGCCCCTGATTACTTTTTTGTCTAAATTTTTTAGGGGGTTAGGGAGGGGGGAGGGTCCTTTTGGTTGTTTGGACAAGGGGGGCAGTCCAACAACCTCTGTTCAGGCCAGTGCCGAGGTAGATCGCAGGGGGGAGGAGCGGGGGTCGGTTGCCTCTGGGGCCCCAGGGCTGGTCGTGGGATTACCTATTCCCACGACATCAGGGAATGGCAGCAGGTGTAGGAGCAGAGGGCCGTGTCGATCTCAGGGAAGGCCTCCCCGCTGCTTACAAGTGGTGAGGCACTCCGACCCTCTGGCTCCGCCCCAAGGTCCCGGGAGTGAGGATGTGCAGCCTCCCGAGCTCCGGCTGGTGTACCTGAATGCCAGGTCTGTCGCTAATAAGGCTCCTCTCGTCCGCGACTTGGTCGAGGGTGAGCAGGCGGACCTGGCTTGCATCACGGAGACTTGGTTGGGCCCAGAGGGCGGGATTCCTCTGGTTGACCTTTGCCCACCAGGTTTCCGGGTGCTACACCGGCCTCGGGCTCAGGGTAGGGGTGGGGGTGTGGCTGTTGTTATGAGGGAGACCTTGTGTCCGCGGGAGGCCACCATCCCCCAGATAGTCGGGTGTGAGTCTCTCTTTTTGAGATGCGGCCCTGGTGCGCAGTTGGGCTTGCTGCTGGTGTACCTTTCGCCTACTCACGCAGCAGCAGCCCTGCCTGAGCTTCTCGATGTCCTCTCTGGGTTGGTGATTGAGTTCCCGAAACTTATAGTTTGGGGGGACTTCAATCTACCATCGCTGGGAGGATCATCTGAGTTGGCTCGGGAGTTCATGGCTTCCATGACGGCCATGGACCTGACGCAAATAATTTCGGGACCGACTCATGAGGGAGGCCACACCCTTGACCTAGTTTTCTTATCTGGACGGTGGTTAGATGATCTTGGTGGGGGCTCTCCAATTACTATGCCCCTGTCATGGACCGATCATCATCTCCTGCGGCTGGTCTTCCGTTTTGCCACCCCCCGCCGTGGGTGTGTGGAACCAATTAAATGGTACCACCCCAGACACTTAATGGATCCTGAGAGGTTCCAGACGGTGCTGGGGTCCCCACCTGCCTCCCCCACTCACAGCTCGGCAGATGCCTTAGTGGAGGCCTGGGAAAGGACAGCCACTGAGGCTCTTGACCGAGTTGTACCCTTGCGGCCCCTGACCCGGTGCAGATCCCGTCGAGCCCCATGGTTCTCCACGGAGCTCCGGGAGATGAAGCGTCGAAGACGGGGCCTAGAGAGCGGTTGGAGATCCAGCCGATCCGAATCTGACCGATTGCGACTAAGAGCCTATATTAGGTCTTATCTCGCTGCGATAAGGGAGGCGAGGTCTAACCACTTCGCCACCCTTATCGCGTCCACAGATAATCGCCTGGCTGCCCTGTTTAGGGTGACTCGCTCCCTCCTGAATCAGGAGGTGAGGGAGGAACCCTTGCAGGGTCATGCCGAGGAGTTTAACCTACATCTGTCGGACAAAATCGCTTGGATTCGGACCGGTTTGGACTCTGACTGGGCAGAGTCTGACGATCAGGACACGGGCGGTCTTGTCGATATTACCTGGGAGGAGTTTGATTCTGTGACTCCGGAGGAAGTGGACAGGATTATGGGGAGGCTGAGCTCCACCACATGTTTATTGGACCCATGCCCTTCCTGGCTGGTTTATGCAGCCCGGGAGAGGACGCGCAGCTGGTTCCAGGCAGTTATATCGGCTTCTTTGAGTGAGGGTAGCTTCCCTGCCGTCTTGAAAGAGGCGGTGGTGAGGCCTCTCCTCAAGAAGCCTGCCTTGGACCCAACTGTATTGAACAACTTTCGTCCGGTCTCCAACCTTCGCTTCCTTGCGAAGGTTGTTGAGAGTGTGGTGGCGCATCAGCTCCCTCTGGTCCTGGATGAAGCGGATTATCTAGACCCGTACCAATCGGGTTTCAGGCCCGGGTACAGCACGGACACGGCATTGGTCGCGCTGGTGAATGATCTCTGGAGGGCTCGGGACAGGGGACATTCCTCTGTTCTAGTCCTATTAGACCTCTCAGCGGCTTTCGATACCATCGACCATGGTATCTTGCTGCGGCGTCTCAGGGGATTGGGAGTGGGAGGCACGGTTTTACAGTGGTTCTCCTCCTATCTCCAGGGATGCTCACAGTCGGTGTTGACAGGAGGGCAGAGGTCGACCGCGAGGTCTCTCGTTTGTGGAGTTCCTCAGGGGTCGGTCCTCTCGCCTCTCCTGTTCAACATCTATATGAAACCGCTGGGTGAGATCATTCGTGGCTTTGGAGTTGGGTATCATCAGTATGCTGATGATACCCAGCTTTTTCTTTCGACCCCAAACCACCCCAGTGATGCCCTCAACGTGATATCCCGCTGCCTGCCGGCGGTCCGGGTCTGGATGGGGAGGAACAGACTTCAACTCAACCCCGACAAGACTGAGTGGCTTTGCATACCTTCATCCCGGGTTTATTCGGATATTCCATCTCTTTCTATGGGGGGTGAATTATTACCCCCTGTAGATAGGGCTCGCAACTTGGGAGTCCTCCTAGATTCACGGCTTACCTTGGAAGACCACATAGTGGCTGTGACTAGGGGGGCTTTCGCCCAGGTCCGCCTGGTGCGCCAGTTGCGGCCCTATCTAAGCCGGGATGATTTATGCACGGTCACTCATGCGCTCGTGACCTCTCATCTGGACTACTGCAACGCTCTCTACATGGGGCTGCCCTTGAAGACCACCCGGAGGCTCCAACTGGTACAGAATGCAGCCGCGAGAGTTGTGTTGGGAGTCTCCCGATACTCCCATGTTACACCTCTGCTCCGTGAGCTGCATTGGTTGCCAGTTGTCTTCCGGGTGAGATTCAAGGTACTAGTAATGGTGTTTAAAGCCCTACATGGCAGGGGTCCGGAGTACCTCAGGGAACACCTGCTGCCGGCATCAATCTCTCTGCGCCCTGTGCGTTCCCACAGAGAGGGTCTCCTCAGGGTGCAACCGATCAGAGAATGTCGATTGGTGGCCCCCAAGGGGAGATCCTTCTCTGTGGGCGCTCCGGAACTATGGAATCAGTTACCGGTAGAGCTCCGGATGGCGCCCGATCTTCGCTCCTTTCGCCGCGATCTGAAGACGTTTTTGTTTGTACAAGCCGGCCTAGCCTGATGGGGGATTGGTGGGGTTTTTATTCTTGTATTTTTATTGTTGTATCCTTGAGGTTTTATAATTGTAGCATATTAATTGTTTTAAAATCGGGCAATTATTTAATCTCCTTTTAATATTTGTAACTCTGTATTTTATTCTTGCCCTGTGAACCGCCCTGAGTCCTTCGGGAGAAGGGCGATATAGAAATATTATTAAATTAAATTAAAAATTAAATTAATTTTCTGAGATTGTGGATTTGGGGTTTTCATGAGCTGTACGACATAATCATCACAATTATGACAAATCACGGCTTGAACTATCTTGCTTTGCATGTAATGAGTCTATCTCATATATTAGTTTCCCCTTTTAAGTTGCATTACTGAAATAAATGAACTTTTGCACGATATTCTAATTTTTCAAGTTTCACCAATAATAATAATAATAATAATAATAATAATAATAATAATAATAATAATAATAATAATAATAATAATAATAATAATAATAATAATAATAATAATAATAATAATAATACAAAAGACTCCTAATACTGGCATATGTTTTGGTAAGTAGAGCCAAACGACAGGGGCCATGGCACTTTCTTTTATATCAACAAATCTCTGATTTTCACGGTTAGAAGAAACAGGATCTGTCAACTGAAGCCTTCTCCTGCTTTCTTTACCTAGCAACTGCATTGATAGCTTCCAGAAACCAGATGCAATTCTATTTGAATTATTCAGACACTGAGAGGGCTTCAGTACATGAGCTTTGTGATCACAGCTTTGACTGAATAGGAGTTGGGGATGTAAAAGAATTCCACTACAGATTTCATTTCCATATCTTTGAGGGGATTCTGGCTTCCTATTTTTTTTTATATTTATATGAGATTTTTATCTTTGTAAGCTGCCTGGAGTAGAGTGAGTTGGGCAGCCATATAAATTTTCTTCAATCAATCAATCAATCAATCAACCAACCAACCAACCAACCAACCAACCAACCAACCAACCAACCAGTCATTGATTAGCTGGTATTGGCTGGCTGTGCTTTGTCAGTTTGAACTTACATAGGATGAAAAAATTTTAAAGTGGTTTTTATAACCTTGCATGTGGGTGATGGGAAGCTTTTGCCTGTGGAATGGATGGAAAAGGGGAGATTGATGTAAGGCCTGGCTAGCAAAGGTCTCATGGGGTGGGGGGTTACCTTCCAACAGTATAAAGAAATGTTTGAAAACAAGAAGCAGTTCAACAGTTGCGTACAAACAGCAATACTTAATTTTTTTACAAAGAATACATGTCAGCGAAAAACAGGCTAGTCTGTGTGCAATTCTTAACAGTTTGCAATAATAGATACACATCTTAGAAGAAGATGTGTATATATACTGTGTATACTGCAAACAAATGATTTTGAATTTTTAATAGTTTTTTTAAAAAGCAGAACAATATGGCTGACAATATCATTCTACAATGGACAATAAAGTCAACAAGTATTTTACTGAAAAGGTTTTTTTTTCTGTGTGATGGGACCTTTATTATTCAGCTCGCCATCTAAGCAGCTCTCTCTGCTTATTTAGTCAACTAGCTATCTCAGCAAAGCACAATACATTTTGTATGTGAAATGTCATTTTTGAGAAAATGATGCCAATCTTTGAGCTGGCAGGTGATGCTTCCTGATGTGCTGCATATTGCTTGTGTTATCCACGTCCAGTGGATTGATCACAGGCACCAGATGAGCAGTCTGTTGTGAACAGGTTTGTGTTGCTTTCCTCTCTGTTCAGAAGAGATTTGCTTTCAAAACATCTGTGATGACCTGCTGTGTTAAGAAACAAGCTAGCACTCTCCCTTCATCTGTTTTCTGCCTCTTTTGCATTGTGGTAGTTACACAGGCAGCCTGGGGGCATGGTTAGAAAAGAAAGTCAATTCCAAACTGAAGAGATGCAATGGAAGGAGAGCTCTGGCAGTTCAGGGAGAAAACCAAACAAACAAAGAAAAAAGAACCTTGATTTTCTTTAAGCAATCATACTCATCAGAATCCACCAGAGTTGGGCAGTTAATAAATTTGAATAAATAAAATAAATACATTTCTTTCATTTTCATTGCACATGCCAAGGTAGCATCTTAAGAGAACTTTGATTTAATAGCATCTCCTATATTAAGCTCTGCTCAAGTTTATTTACTTATTTATTTGAATTTATTGGTCACCCAACTGCAGTGGACTCTCAAACTATAACTCAATATAACTCAAAGAGCATTGATTTTAATATAAAAAAGACAGGTAGATGAACATTAGGAAAACCCTAATGGATTGGTCTAAAAGTTCTTCTGATTTTATTTCCCCAACTTCTAGATCTACTGAGCTTCAGTTTCAATACACACACAGTCATACATACACAAAGTCTGGTATGCCTCTATTTACATTTCTGCTGTATATAATTGCCTCACTCATAGTGAATGTCTGAAATGCCCCAATTTTATGGAATAGGTTGGATTACTGAATAAGTGAACAGAGAGAGCAATCAGGAGTTTGCTAATGGATTTCAGCAGGAAAATATATGGAAGAGCCGTGCTGGAGCAGTGATTAGAACTCAGCATTGCAGGCTAATTCTGCTCACTGCCAGGAGTTCAATCCTGAGCAGCTCAAGGTTGACTCAGCCTTCCATCCTTCCAAGTTTAATAAAATGAGGACCCAGATTGTTGGTGGCAATATACTGACTCTGAAAACTGCTTAGAGAGTACAGTAAAGCATTATGAAGTGGTATATAAGTCTAAGTGCTATTGCTATCCTTCCAAGCCAACAGTCTGTATCTGACTAACTGAAGAACCTGAGAAGAGAACATGAAGAAATATAAGTTTTTCTGCTTATAGTACTTTAAGAAACAAAGCTGTAGATGATAGACATTGTGCAGGTGTGACTCTCAATATTTATGATTGCTATGATTCTGATGAAGTGGGTGCCTATTCAAATTCAGTGAATGAATGAATGTCCTTTCTTGAAAGCAAATTGGCACATATATTTAACAAACACATGCTTGTAACGGTTCTGAAAAAAAGTCAGAGGATCATAGCAGAGAGTTGCCACACTTCAGCTGATGATGGATGGAGTTTTAGCCGATAAAAAAGGAGACTGTATAACAAGAGCTGAGAAAGGATGTTACTCTCATAATGAAGACAGTCAAATAATGGAGAAACCCAGGAAACAAAAATCCACACAGAAGATACTCTGTATTCAGAAACAACTTTTAAAATCCCACTGAATAAACAACCTTCAAGAGAAGGAAAAGGAAGGAATCTTGGTGAATGGAAAACAGGATGACGACTCCTTCATGGACAGAGTTGCACCATGCAAGAAGACAAATAATGACCACAGGTGATATAATAGCAAGAAGAACTGAAACTGTATCCAGTGGTTTGAGATGATAGCCAGGAAGATGGATTAGGGATGTAACTGAACAGCTTCTGATACTTTTCAAGACTGCTATCAATTATAATTTTTTGCTAATATTTGGAGGACATTAATACTTCAAAGAAGGGACGCGGTGGCTCAGTGGGTTAGGACGCTGAGCTTGTCGATCAGAAGGTCGGCAGTTTGGCGGGTCAAATCCCGAGTGCCGTGTAACAGAGTGAGTACCTGTTACTCGTCCCAGCTTCTGCCAACCTAGCAGTTCGAAAGCACGTAAAAATGCAAGTAGAAAAATAGGGACCACTCCGGTGGGAAGGTAACAGCGTTCCGTGCGCCTTTGGCATCTAGTCATGCTGGCCACATGACCACGGAGACGTCCTCGGACAAGCGCTGGCTCTTCGGCTTTGAAACGGAGATGAGCACCGGCCCCTAGAGTCGGAAACGACTAGCACGCATGTGCGGGGGAACCTTTACCTTTACAAATACTTCAAAGAACATCACTGAAAATCATCTCATCATGGACTTTGATAATATTGGAAGGAAGCTCAAAGAACTGAAGATTCTGTTAGCACTCTCATCATCCTTCTGATCCATGGAAAAGAACTGAGGCTGGAAAGAAGAATATTGCAGGTGGCTGCCTTTGCAAATAGTGTTAACCAAAATTATTTGGTTTCTGGGACCAGAGTTTGAGTGATGTGAGATATTTAGATGATGGACTATTGCTAACTTATAAAAGATATTTGGCTGAATTAATGTGTTTAATCAGAAGGGTTCTGTGTAAAAGAATATAATTTCAATCTGACAATAGAAAAATACTGTATTATATTACCGTATCTACATCTTCCATTGCTCTGTCTTTTTGCAAAAAGAAAGGGGAAGAAGATGATTGTATAATTGTAATGAATGTCACACATCAGAGGATTAATGTATTTTTAAATTTCAGAACAGTACAAAATGTTTTGTTTCACCCTTTTAAAATAGCATTAAGTGAGTAGCTTCCTTTTAAAGAAAAATAAAGATATCAGTGATCAAGCCACACCATTTCTTGTACATTCAAGAAATGGAATCAGGGGTGTCTCATGAGGTAAGGGAGGAGATGTCAAAAAAAGAAGTAAAGGTGGCCTCTTTTTTATGTGCATTTTTGAACCCCACTTTTAAGAAAGAAGTAGGACTGCAATTGCAGTCCTATCCACCATCCTGGATTTTTTTTCACCAACCTATGGGTGCTCCAGGCCAGTGTCCAGACAACAATGCAATGAATCTGGAAGTCCAGTGATGATGATGATCTTCTTCTTCTTCTTCTTCTTCTTCTTCTTCTTCTTCTTCTTCTTCTTCTTCTTCTTCTTCTTCTTCTTCTTCTTCTTCTTCTTCTTCTTCTTCTTCTTCTTCTTCTTCTTCTTCTTCTTCTTCTTCTTCTTCTTCTTCTTCTTCTTCTTCTTCTTCTTCTTCTTCTTCTTCTTCTTCTTCTTCTTCTTCTTCTTCTTTTGTCAATAGTGGTTCCCTGTACTGTAAAACCAATTGTGGACAGTTGTGGTAGCATATGCAAAAGTTGCTATTCAAAGGATAGGTCTGGCCGAGTTTTGTAACATGCATTTGAAGCCTGACAAATGGGCAGAAGTAGCAGGTACATTTAATAAATACCGTAATGAAATACTAAATTATCTTCTTATATGCTAAGGTTAGACTGAAATCTGTCTTTCCATTTCTGAGGTGCATTCCATCTACGCAAAAGGGTCTTCTCTTTCATCTTGAGAATTCCTGTTAAATATTTCTCATTTCCTTTTTTAAACATATTTCATTGTTGGAGATGGAAGAGGGTGAGAATGTTTTCTCTTAGATATCTTTCCATCACTCTGAAGTCTGACTGTCCACATTTTTCAGACTGAAAAGCTCCTTGGAAACAGTTTTGCGGAGTGATTTAGGGATTTAGTATGAATAGCTATGAAGTTGCAGGCATTACAGAGATAATTATGCAATGACATACAAGCTATCTCATACACAGTCAGTCAACTTAGCCACCTTGTAAATAAATAAGTGCAAGAGCACCATTTTTTAAATAAATATTTTATTAATTTTCTACTTCTGCAATCATAAGTACTTAACAAACAACATGTTGTCTGGGTCCATTAGTAATTCAGTGGTACATATTAACTTCCTCAATCTAGATCCAATACTACACCCTCCAGTGCTTTCTCTCTTCTTCTGGTGGTATACATTTTTCCACACTAGGCAAATATAATTTGTATTGCTGTTAATACATATAAAATGACCCTCTTTTACCGGTCTACTATAGAGAGCGTCCTCTTGTATGGTATTATGGTTTGGTATGCTGGTCTGACAGCCGCGGATAGGAAAGTATTACAGAGGGTGGTAAGTACAGCACAAGACATTGTGGGCTGTTCCGTGACACCACTGGATGACATCGCCAGGGCTCGTTGCCTTGGAAGAGTGAGGAAAATTCTCAGGGATGACTCACACCCTGGACGGTATCTCTTTACTCTCCTACCATTGGGTAGGAGATATAGGAGTATAGCCAGCTGCACCAACAGGCTGAAAAACAGCTTTTATCCATGGGCTATTAGGCCCTTGAATGAGAAATAACTTTTGTGAATTTTATGCAGAATTGACTTGGGAGGCCGGTGTGTGGCGTAGTTGGTTCACATGGTGTAGTAAGATGGAGGGTTTGTTGTCACTGTGTGTTGGGGGGTGGGAGCACAAAGGGAGGCTCAGCTAATCTCAATGTACACATAGTTGTACTTTGACAATAAAGGTTCATTTCCATTTATCTCATTTTTCTAATGTTATACGTAATATCAATAGCGTCAGTTTAAAATTTCTTTTCTAACCAAAACATATCTCAATTGTATTTGCACTTAAAATCCATTTGTCCAATCAATATCCTGCTTTCCATGCTTTTTTAAAATTTTGATTTCCCATCAATAATAAATTATATTTGGGCAACCAAAAGCTTCCCTTATTCAGATTCTCTTAGCATTTTCATATTTCTCTTCTCATACTAAAATATAATATTCTATTTGCAGATCCTATCTTTCTAGTTATAATAATACTTTTATTTCCCATAGTTATCGTATCTCTTAGCCATGTTCAAACATCTATTTGATAATATAATATCCCATCTAATGGGTCAAAATCTCTATTTTCTTCACTCTTACTCCTTTTTTCCTTTGCCAACTAACTTTCCAAGTCAATGCATTTGAATCATCAAGTAGTTCTTCCTCTATTTTTGTGCATATTGTTTCGAATAAGAAAGACAATTTGATTAAAGTATTTTTGGAAGGATGCTCAGCTCATTGATTTTCATTAAACAGCCTCCCTCCTTCTCAAATTTTCCACAGTTCCCCTAACAGTTTTATCTTCTGTTCAATCAGCTCTTCTTCCTTATCCTCAAATGTGTTCTGGGATCTTGACAAGTAAGATATCTTTTCCATTTCCGGTATTATCACTACGTCTTCTAATTCTTTGTTTGTCTGAGTCTGTCTGTTGCTTCCTTCCTTTAGGTCCTCCATCTTTGGATATGCTTCCTCTAATTTTCCTTCTATTTTTTAAGTTACTAGTTTTTTCTTTGTAGTCATTTTCTGAATTTGTAGGTTTAAATTAGAAAATTGTTCTTTTATCTCCTTTGCATTATTTTTAGTCTCATCATGACCTAAAGTAATTGTCTCTTGTATTGATTTCATCATAGAAAGAATTTCTTTCTGAGATTCACCAACATTTTCTTGTTAGTATGTCAGGCTGGCGGCTTTGAAGACAAATGTTAGGGATGGTTTTTTATTTAAGGCTAAGTATGGAACATCCATTTTGTTTTTGTATGTGGTCTTTGTAGTCCAATCTATTTAGGGATTTAAAAAGTTTCAGCCAATTATTATTTCAACTCCAAATTATCAAGCCAGCCTATCAGTCCATCCTTAAGTCTCCACTAAATAAATATAAGCAAAATTCAAGTTTTTCTGCCTAATGAAAAACATATCCCTTCTGTCCAAAGAGAAAAAAGCAATTAAAAGTTATTCATCAATCAAAGGTTAATAGCCATCCTAAGCTATAGAAAGGCACAGCTTGCTTCAGTTCTAATGGCAGACTGATATACAGCATGGACTCTGCTAAATGTTTGACCAAAGCAATGTTAGTTTACCTTTTTCTGAACCTTGCATTAGTGAAGCTAAACAATAGGCAAATGGAATGTTAAAAGAAAACAGCTTTATCTTTACCTGGGAATGGAAGAATAAAGTTTTACCCAGATACAAGGTGATGCCCTGATTATGTACCATCAAGGTAATTTTCATTCTTAGAGAACATATAGATATTCAGCTTGGCCCATCAGTTCTTCCAACATGCATTCATTACTATTGTAATTGAGTCCGTGAACCTTGCTGCTGATAATCCACTTCTCTTTCCTTCCACCTTTCCCAGAAGTGTGGATATCTCAAGAGAGCTAAGTCTTTGCATAATGCATCCAAACATGGTAATTTGCAGGTGATTTGTTTCTCAAGTGAAAACTCTAAATTGATTTGTTTTGTGAAACCATTTACTTGTTTTCTTTCTATCCATGGTTTTAAATAATAATAATAATAATAATAATAATAATAATAATAATAATAATAATAATAATAATAATAATAATAATAATAATAATAATAATAATAATAATAATAATAATAATTCAATTGCAAAAGGTGGCCTTATTAGGAACTGCTTTCATCCTGCAATGGTATCTGTAATACCATCAAACATCCACATCTGCCTATCCCAGGTCCTTGGTAAGAACTCAATAGGTAGACAAAAATGCCAAATGCAGTCTGAACATCTGGCTGACTGTGCAGTGATGATGATGATGATGATGATTAATAATAATAATTATAATAATAATTATAATAACAATAATTGGAAGGGACCTTGAAGGCCTTTTAGTCCAGGGCCTTTCAACCTTTTCACCCATTGTACCACTTTTAGGATATGGCAACATCCGAGTACCACCAGTCGCCTAGCAAAGTGTCAAAAACTTGATGACCAAAAAAAAAAGAAAAAAAGTGATGAAGTACAGGTAGTCCTCGACTTACAACAGTTCGCTTAGTGACTGTTCAAAGTTACAATGACACTGAAAAAAGTGCCCCTCAAGCCACAGCCAAGCATGACACTTGCCAGCCCGCCCAGCGGCACTCTTCCTCTTGTCCGAGGTTTTATTGTTGTGAGTATTTTTGTTGAGGATTGGCAGTGGGGGCAGTTACTACTATTGAGCAAATTACCACCTTAATCTACCTGTGCATTTGTTTTTTCTTGCCTAAATGTAAAACCTTACTTTTTTTCACCATTGGATTTCATTTTGTTAGATAGCGCCCAATGTTTTCTCAGGAGTCTTCTCCAACAACAGACGTCAAAAGTGCTAATATTTTCTCTATCCTGCTTTTTCAGAGTACATCTTTTGCTTCTCTAGACTAGTGTCATGGGAAAAAGTATGTAATCTGATCTTTGTAGATATAAACATATCAGGGTATCTCTATATCTTTTTCAAGGCCTTTTTTGTAATGAATGAGCACTAGAATTTTCTTGACTGCAAGATCTTTTACCATTGATAATTGATCCTAAGAATAGAAGATACCTACTAATTGTAAGGCTGCCAGTTCAAGTCTTATTGCCATTAGTTTGGTCTTGTATTTTCAGCTATCAGAATACTGTAGCTTATTTTCCTAAAGGCATTCCATTGCTTGACACAACTGAAGTTCTTTTAAAGTCAATGAAACACACATTGACTTATCTTTGTATTCTTTGACTTTCTCAATATACAGGATGCATCAGCAATACCTTATGTTTCTTGGCTGGAGCCAAACTGAACATCTGGTATCTCTACTTCCATATTGGACTCTAATCTGTGTTGGATGTTGTTAAGCATTATTTTGTAGCATATGAAATGTAAGATATCATACAATAGGCTGCAGTCATTGTTAACTCTCTGTTTTTCGATATTAGTATGTTAATTGACCTCTTCCAATCTGTTGGCCACTGTGACATTGTCAAGAATTGCTGACATATTTTGGTTGGAACTTTTACATATTCTTCTTCCATTGCTTGTCATATTTATTCTGTCAATTCCTCTAGCCTTCTGACTTGGTAATGATTGGAATGCTAATTCAACTTCTACTACTACAGGTATTACTAAATAGGGAATATCTTCTGAGATATCTTGGATGTTGACAATTCCATCAGTGGTGGGATTCAAATATGTGAACAACTGGTTCTCTGTGTGGATGCCACTTCTGGAGGTCCATTCTGGACCTGGGCAACAAAAAATTAGCTACCAGTTCAACTGAACTGTGCAAACTGGCTGAATCCCACCACTGCAATCCTGGCTATACAGATTTCCAGTGTACTCCTTCCATCTCAGTTAGATCTCCTCAGAATTAGTTACCAATTGTCTTCTTTAATGTACCAATTCAAGGTTGGAACTTTCTTCTAAATATGGAGATTGTGTAAAATATTTTCCTTGTTTTTCCATTTCTGTTTATAACTTTGATGTCTTTATCACTTAGAGAGGGCTGTAAAGCACTGTGAAGCGGTATATAAGTCTAAGTGCTATTGCTATTTACAGACATGATTGTAATACTGCTTCTTATCTTTTCTAACAGCTCTCTGAAATTCTTTCTTAAGTTCTTGGCTTTGCTTTCTGTTCTCTTTTGGCAATTTCCACCATCTGTTCTGACATCCAATTTCTTCTGAAGCAATGAATAAGGATCAGATCAGACATATACCAGAGGACAGCAACTAGAAATAAGAACATTAACAGTTAATGCCAAGCAGCAAGTCACATTTGACTCAACAACCTAACTGGTCAACAAAAGGTTGAAGTGATATGCAATGGAATCTGTGATGATTGCTGTTTGCAAAGGATGAAATATCCATCTGAACTCATTAAACAATCAACAAATAAGAAGCTGTTTCAATATAGAGGGTATTAGCGTGGTTTCCCTTTGAAAAGAGAATGGAGAATTTGCTGTTAGGGATAAGGAGCTTTAATTCAAAATAGACAATCTCCCTTTTATGCTCTTCTAAATCTGGATAAATTCTTTAGGTTTTGCTCCCTAAATTAAGTTGGCTTATGAAATGTAATCTGTCATCAAAAATACTAGACCACAATTCTGATGCTTATATTTAGATCAATGTCAACAACTCAGACCATGGGGCAAGAATGCCTTCAATAGTCCATATAGACACATTCCCCAAATCATCACGCATCATCATATCTGCTGCCTTCACTTAAAGTGGCTTATTATATCCAGTTTATTTGTTTTTATTTTGTTTTAGAATTTTTTATCCCACCTTCATTATTATTTATTTGTATTCTGCATTTATTTATTTATTTATTTATTTACTTACTTACTTACTTATTTTTACAAATAACTCAAGGTGGCAAACATATCCAACACACTTCCTATTTTCCCACAACAACAACCTCGTGAGGTGAGTTGGGCTGAGAGAGTGCGACTGGCCCAACCACCTAGCTCCCTTTCATGACTAAGGTGGGATCTGAGCTCATGGTCTCTCACTTTCCAGCCTGATGCCTTAACCACTAACTAAACTGGCTCTGGATTCCAGTATACGGCAAATCTTAATCGGTATCCTTTACATTTCCCTGAATAGACATCTAATCTGGGAAATGTAAAGGATACTAATTAAGATATATATGTATATATCAAAATATTTCCAAAATTGCATCTGGTGAAGATCATTTATGGAGATCATAGGTGCTGATGAGTTTCATATTGTCCAGGAAAAAAAACCCTGACTATGGCAAAGGACTAATGACCAAATCAGCCATTTTCAGATCACCCACCAGCTGCTCTAAAGTAAACCAGATCCAATATGCAACCAGACGCGAGGCATCCCACCCACGACACCCTTCCTGCCAGAGGAGGGAGTCTGAAGCCTTTTCTCCACAGTCAGCTCCAAGATCCAAGACATTCCCATGGAGCAGCAAGGCAAGTGCTCCACTAGCTGCGTCTTTAATGTGTTCCTATGACCTAATGTTAATACTATTAATTAATTGTATTAATTGTTGTTGTTAGCTGCGAAGTTGTGTCCGACCCATCGCGACCCTATGGACAACATTCCTCCAGGCCTTCCTGTCCTCTACCATCTTCTGGAGTCCATTTAAGCTCGCGCCTACTGCTTCAGTGACTCCATCCAGCCACCTCATTCTCTGTCGTCCCCTTCTTCTATTGCCCTCGATCTTTCCCAGCATTAGGCTCTTCTCCAGTGAGTCCTTCCTTCTCATTAGGTGGCCAAAGTACTTGAGTTTTAGCTTCAGAATCTGGCCTTCTAAAGAGCAGTCAGGATTGATCTCCTCTAGGACTGACCGGTTTGATCGCCTTGCAGTCCAAGGGACTCGCAGGAGTCTTCTCCAGCACCACAGTTCAAAGGCCTCAATTCTTTGGCGCTCAGCCTTTCTTATGGTCCAACTTTCACTGCCATACATTGCAACTGGGAAGACCATAGCCTTGACTATACGCACTTTTGTTGACAGGGTGATGTCTCTGCTTTTTAGTGTGCTGTCTAGATTTGCCATGGCTTTCCTCCCCAGGAGCAAGCGTCTTTTAATTTCTTGGCTACAGTCCCCATCTGCAGTGATCTTGGATCCCAGGAAAATAAAATCTGTCACTACCTCCATTTGTTCCCCATCTATTTGCCAGGAATTGAGAGGGCCAGATGCCATGATCTTGGTTTTCTTAATGTTAAGTTTCAACCCAAGTTTTGCACTCTCCTTCTTCACCTGCAACAAGAGGCTCTTTAGTTCTTCTTCACTTTCTGCCATTAGAGTGGTATCATCTGCGTATCTTAGGTTGTTGATATTTCTTCCGGCAATCTTAATTCCAACTTTTGATTCATCTAGCCCTGCCTTTCTCATGATGTGCTCTGCATATAAGTTAAATAGGCAGGGCGACAGTATACAGCCTTGCCGGACTCCTTTCCCAATTTTGAACCAATCAGTGGTTCTGTGTCCAGTTCTCACTGTTGCTTCTTGACCCGCATATAGGTTTCTCAAGAGACAAATAAGATGGTCTGGTACTCCCATCTCTTTAAGAACTTGCCACAGTTTGTTGTGATCCACACAATCAAAGGCTTTAGCATAGTCAATGAAGCAGAAGTAGATGTTTTTCTGGAACTCCCTAGCTTTCTCCATGATCCAGCGTATATTGGCAATTTGATCTCTAGTTCCTCTGCCTCTTCGAAATCCTGCCTGTACTTCTGGTAGTTCTCGATCCACATACTGCTGAAGTCTAGCTTGTAGGATTTTAAGCATGACTTTACTAGCATGAGAAATGAGTGCAATGGTGCGATAGTTTGAACATTCTTTGGCACTGCCTTTCTTTGGAATTGGAATGTAAACTGATCTTTTCCAATCCTGTGGCCACTGTTGAGTTTTCCAAATTTGCTGGCAAATTGAGTGTAGCACTTTTACTGCATTGTCTTTTAAGATTTTGAATAGCTCAGCTGGAATACTGTCACTTCCACTAGCTTTGTTGTTGCTCAGTTTTTCTAAGGCCCACTTCACTTCACATTCCAGGATGTCTGGCTCGAGGTCAGTGACCACCTCATTGTGATTATCAGGGACGTTAAGCTCATTCTTGTATAGTTCTTCTGTGTAATTTTGCCACCTCTTCTTAATCTCTTCTGCCTCTGTTAGGTCCCTGCCATTTTGGTCCTTTATCATGCCCATTTTTGCATTAAACGTGCCCTTCATTTCTCCAATTTTCTTGAAAAGATCTCTGGTCCTCCCTATTCTATTGTTTTCTTCTATTTCTTTGCTCTGTTCATTTAAGAAGGCATTCTTATCTCTTCTAGCTATTCTCTGGAATTCTGCATTCAATTGGGCGTATCTTTCTTTTTCTCCCTTGCCTTTCGCTTCCCTCCTTTCCTCAGCTATTTGCAAAGCTTCCTCAGACAGCCATTTTGCTTTCTTGCATTTCTTTTTCTTTGGGACGGTTTTGGTTGCTACCTCTTGTACAATGTCGCGAACCTCTGTCCATAGTTCTTCAGGCACTCTGTCTATCAGATCTAATTCCTTAAATCTATTTGTCACCTCTACTGTATATTCAACAGGGATATGATTTAGTTCATACCTGAGTGGCCTAGTGCTTTTCCCTACTTTCTTCAGTTTAAGCCTAAACTTTGCAAGGAGAAGCTCATGGTCTGAGCCACAGTCAGCTCCTGGTCTTGTTTTTACTGACTGTATAGAGCTTCTCCATCTTTGGCTGCAGAGCATATAGTCAATCTGATTTCTGTGTTGACCATCTGGTGATGTCCATGTGTAGATCCGCCTCTTGGGTTGTTGGAAAAGAGTGTTTGCTATGACCATCGCATTCTCTTGACAGAATTCTATCAGCCTGTGCCCTGCTTCATTTTGCACTCCAAGGCCAAACTTGCCTGTTATTCCAGTTATCTTTTGGCTTCCTACTTTAGCATTCCAATCCCCCATGATGATAAGAACATCATTTTTTGGTGTTACTTCTATAAGGTGCTGTAGTGCTTCATAGAACTGGTCAATTTCATCCTCTTCAGCACTGGTGGTTGGGGCATAGACTTGGACTACTGTGATATTGAATGGTTTGCCTTGGATTCGAACTGAGATCATTCTGTCATTTTGAGGATTGTATCCCAGTATTGCTTTTCCTACTCTTTTATTGACTATGAAGGCTACTCCATTTCTTCTGAAGGATTCTTGCCCACAGTAGTATACCTGATGGTCATCTGAATTAAATTCACCCATTCCTGTCCATTTTAGTTCGCTGATACCTAAGATGTCAATGTTCAGTCTTGTCATCTCTTGTTTGACCACGTCCAGCTTTCCTTGATTCATGGATCTTACATTCCAGGTTCCTATGGAGAAAAAATCTTTACAGCATTGGACTTTCCTTTCACCACCAGACACATCCACAGCTGAGCGTCCTTTCGGCTTTGGCCCAGTCGCTTCATTCTTTCTGGCGCTACTAGTACTAGCCCTCTGCTCTTCCCCAGTAGCATATTGGACGCCTTCCGACCTGAGGGGCTCATCTTCCAGCGTCATATCGTTTTGCCTTTTGGTACTGTCCATAGGGTTTTCATGGCAAAGATACTGGAGTGGGTTGCCATTTCCTTCTCCAGTGGATCACGTTTTGTCAGAATTCTCTGCTATGACCTGTCCGTCTTGGGTGGCCCTGCACGGCATAGCTCATAGCTTCATTGAATTACGCAAGCCCCTTCGCCACGACAAGGCAGTAATCCATGAAGGGGATTGTATTAATATTAATGTAATTAATATTACTGCAATTAATACAAGTTTGGGAGGATAAATGCCTTATTACAGGAGCCAGTATAGTGGTATAGTGTTTATGGGTATAGTGAGAAGCAGAACATGAGAGAAGTATAGATGAAGATTTTTTTAAAAAAATATCATAACCTATATAATCTTAAAAAAATAGCTGGCATACTTCATATCCTACCAAAACTCTGCCGATATCTTTATACACTATAAAGATTGTTGAGCTAGTGCCAACCAGGAGAGGGAGTAGGAGAACTACATATTATAGGAGGAATCTTTAAGCAGCATTTGTTTTCCCCCTCTTGTCTTGGTGCCTGAGAAGTGAAAGCAGACAAATTGAGTTGAATGAGAGTGACGCATGTGTGCCTGTCTGAGAGTGGGTGGGAAAGAGAGAAATGCCAGGCCTTGCAGATAGCTCATCTGTACAAAAGTCCGCATTTCTATATGAGAAAAGCTGCATTTGTTTCAGGTCATTTTAGGCAATCCTGCAGTTCAACTGTGGGATGTTCAGGACCTTTATTTTTGTGTGGTGGGGGCGGGTTTGCAAAAGAACTGTTTCTCTCCATCACCACCACCCCCACCCCATTTATATTGCTATTGCCCCTTCACTTTCTTGTTAAAGAAAGACACACCTTCTCTACAGCAAATGTACACATTTTTGTCATTTTCTTTGTGACTAGCTAAATGTTTTGAAAAAGTTTTAAAAATAGATGAACAATGGATGCAACTCAAAACAAAGATGACTGAAGTAGTGTTTCTCAACCTCCGGAAATTTAAGATGTGAGGGTTCAACTTGCAGAATTCTGGGAATTGAAGCCCACATGTCTTAAAGTTGCTATGTTGGAGAAACACTGGGCTAAAACCTGCTCCTTGAGCAAGGATCTGCAGCGTTAAAGAGTGCTTAGTATTTGCAGTTACAAACTGCATCATGTAATTGCCTGGATTGAAGGAATGAAGCTTATGTTTGTCTTGTGTCTCAACTGTAGACTTAGAACCACAGTAGACAAAATAACTTGTGGATTTTTAAAGAGTGCCAGTAGAATTTATTTATTTATTGCTCCCAATAAGCTGTCACAGTCCATTGTTTTTGGCATCTACTATGATTTTGACTGAATTCTTGCGATAAATTTTAGGCAGCTTATTTGAAGGAAGATGGGTCTGAAGGTTGTGATCTACTCAGCTGATGAAGCTAACCTGAGGCTCAAATGAGGATAGCTGAGAACCAAGTCCAGGATGTATAATGTCTAGAGCCTTGAGAGGCCGAAGGACTGAAGTATCTGGACAAATAACACCCACGCCAATTTACATGTCACAAAAAGGTATTTAAAGGTCAGTGCTTTGACAGACCAGCACAATTCAAAGTGCATTGAAGATGAATGGAGATGAAACGTTTGCAGCCAAATTGCCAAGCTCGGAGATCAAACCAACTGCACGGACTGAATTATCATTTTATCAAATATCAATGATCATTCCTACTCTTTCTTCTTGCTTCAATCCAAGTAAAAAAAAATTACTTCAAAACTTGACTCTTCCTTTATTCATGAGTGCATTTTGGTGGTTTTCTTGGTGAGAGGCTAGAAGGAATTTGCCATTACCTTCTTCAGCTTGTTTTTGATTTTCTAGTCTAGCCTACAACCCTGGTTTTTCATGCAAGTCCTAACCAAGCTTGACCATGCTTAACTTTAGAGTCCAGACAAGATGTAGAGGTTGATGCATTCTATGCCTACGCAATTTCTCCTCATTTATTTTGATTTATTGCAATCTATAACCCAATAATCAAAAGCATCTGGGGAAATCTGAAATGGCAATATGTAATCATAATTGCCTATTAACATAAATAAATGTAATTAAGGAGCCACCATAATCCAGTACATTTTCTATCAAGGAATGCATTTTCAGGATGAGTACTGAGTTTGAATTGGTCCTTTTATGCAACATCTCATTCCTGGTTTCCTGTCAGATTTTCAACAACCTGTTGAAGGGGCTGTTGATGCAAAAAGGGTTGTTAATCTTTGTTTCTTTTTATTTATCTTTTGAATTTATCTTATCGAATGAATCTCATTGAACAAGTAGAGATCAGACATCCTTATTGATCTTTGGAAATCCCATCTTGCTTTTTATTTATCTATGAAGCAAAAAAAAAAAGGAATATCAAACTTAGATACCAGCAGATGCTAGGGAACAAGATAGCTCTCCTTTATGTTTTGCTTAGGCTAGAGGTGCAATCTTGCCTGTCCCATGATTATATACCTTTTATTAACCCAGCAACAAGAAAATTGCAGCCATTTACACAGATGTACCATCTTAATGCACAATGCCTTTTTAACCAACTGCTTTTGATTTAAAGAATATGAAATGTAATTTCCTCAGAAAGAGCTTTTTCACATTAATTGGTATAATTATCATTCTTTGTTGTATACATTTCCACACTGGAAGCTCTTTGCTTTTAGTTCTTTGAGGAATCTTTTAGTACTGGTAATTTCCATTTATTCTGGATGTCTCATTCATAGATGAAGAGATTTTGTTTTGTGGAATTTTGAGTGGAGACAAATGGATGCTGACTGATTTCACCCAGTTCTGGCACCCCTCCCATGGCCACCTGCTGGTTTGCAGCCAGGTGGTTTGCAGCCACCTTTACTACTTTAGTAGGCTCTCTGCATTTACAGTGCGCTGTGATGGTAAACCTTCGAATTCTGGTTACAGTGGCAGCCTTGGTAGCTTGTAGTTACTTCAAGTCACTGAAATCTGAAAGTTGGTGATGGGATATTTTCCAGGTTTCATTGAGAAGCAATATTGCTTTTTGATTGATTGATTATGTGGCACCCCCGTAGATAGATGTTGTGGATGAATATTGAATAAGCAATAATGAAGAGCCCCACAAATCTGCAATTGCTTGGATTTGGGAATAGGCTGGGAATGAGATAGACATACACAAAGACCTTGATTTTAGATTAGAATGACCTTCTATCTTATGTCTTTCACCAAACTTGTATATTTGCAAATAATTATGTACACAAACTATCTCAATTTAATAGTTTTTAAGTAAAGAATCTCCTTCCTTCCATCTGTCCTTCCAGCTACAAAAAGATGGTCCTTGATATTCTCCTACCATAAACATATAAATAATCTGATCATATCCACCCCTCTTATGAAATAGACATGACTAATATCCTTGAGTTAATAAATCATGGATAATGAAACAATGTCATTACTTCATGAATTCTTTCAGTTTTCGGCCAGCTCTGGTGACTGCAATCAAACTGGGTTTCAGTCTAGTCAAAAATGGCATGATTTTTCCTAGGTTTACTTCTGTGCATAAATATAATTTCACTTCTCACCACTACTAGAACAAAACGATAAGCTTAGTGCTTTCATACAGATGTGATCTCTTCCCTTTTTGGGTCTTTCCCTAGTAGTATCTTGGGCATTGGGAGCAGGTATTATATTGTGAGCATGAAACTGTGCAGTCTCTTAATCCAGGTCTCTTTCTCTGGGAAAGCTTTGTGTTGCTAAAACTCTCCCCCATTGCTCCTCCAGGTGCATATTCCTTCACATTGATTCACAGAGACTACCTGGACAAGTTCCTGCAGTTTTTTTTGCAAAATTGTTTTAAAAATGGTTCTCCATTGCCTCCTTCCTAGGGCTGAGAGACAGTGACTGGCTCAAGGTCATGCCCAGTATGTGACTAGAACTCAGAGTCTCCTAGTTTTGTGTCTGATGCCTTAACTATTACATTAAACTAGCTCTCACCTCTAAACAAAACCAACTTAATATATCAATGTTATGCAATGGTAATGATTTTAAATCATCTGGTCTTTTAGCAAGATAAGGGAAGGGAGAAGAGATTCATGCCACACCCTACAATATCTTAGGATATCTCTAGGAGGTTAAAAAGTTATATCCTTAGTTTATGATGATAACCTTTATTGTCATTTTTTTACTGTATGTCAAGTTTCCGAGGTATGGGCTTTTCAATTGACTCTGAGGCATTGTTTACCTTAAAAGTCCGTTATTAGCCTAATACACCAGCAAATGCTTGCCCGAAGGAAGTAAACACAATTCTCCACCTTTCTAATTTTGTCATTAATCATATTCTCCAATTAATTTAAAGAATCAGTTTCCCTTTCGTTAGAAGACCCACCAAAGCCTTATCTTCTTAATGAGAGGGATGGCCTTGAAGGTGCATTCCTACTCATTCCCCCTCCTAACCTTAACTAAAGCAATACACTAGTCTTAAAGCAATACACAAGTTTAACATATGAAACGGCTACTTCTTCATCTCTTGTCAAGCAATAACATTCAATGTTAGCAGCGTTGACACTGTGACTGAATCCGGATGTTCTACTTCGAATACCACAAAGCCTCCTTCCAGAAGGTAACAAAGAAAACAGGTCGTGAAGATATGTAGTGTATCAGACATTCTTACGGACCCTGCTTAAGCAATGCTTATATGCTATGTCCTGGATGGAAGGGAGGGAACTGCCAATAATCTTTTCAACCATCTTCACCACTCTCTGCACCGCCTTCCTATCTGAAGCAGCGATGCTTCCAAACCAAACTGTGATGCTTTATAACAGGATGCTCTTGATCGTCCCTCTGTAGAAAGTGGTAAGGACAGGGGGGCTTCCAGTTTGCATGCGTGGCACTGGTGGACGCTCAGGAAGGATGCTCCCCCTGCCGTCTGGTCTTTCTTCCTTGGAGGATCCTGAAAAGGGTCAGAAGTCGCCCTGGAGGGGCGATCACCATGAGGAGGCCCTCCCTGTGATTGCAGAAGGGCGGCAGACCTCTGTTTGATCCGGAGTAGCTCCTCTGGCCCAAAGAAGAAGAGATTGGCTATCAGCATGGCCAATCACTAAGCCACTCCCTGCTGAAAGCCAAAGTCACCATCAAGCACAATGAAGCAATCTGGAGGATTTGGGTGAGACCTTACCTTTCTTACTTCCCTAATTACTTTCCTGTGGGACTTCTCTGAAAATCTTCTCCCCCTTTCTTGAAAGATCAGCAACTGCCTACTTGAGGAACTAAAACCTTAAAGCCTCAAAAGAAATCAAATGACTAAGCTAAATAATTAAGCAACTGTATTTCTATTTCTGGAATTTCTGGGGCACTAAAAGTTCTTGTTTTTGTGGGGAGCTACTACCCTATTTACTGCTAAAAATGGATTAATTGGATAAAAGCCTCATATTAGTCTGGAAAAAGATTTTACATGCTATTGAGGACAACTTGTGGTGAAACCTGGTGTAGCAAGTAAACCTTTTTTTTACTGTGAGATCTGGCTGTAACAGATTTTTCCTTAACATTATCTTTAAAGATAAGAACTGGGAACACCTGGCACTGAAAACAACCTTTAGGAATAGTGGAGGTGGACATTCACTGACTTTTATCAAAATAGGTAAAAAAGGTAAAGGTTCCCCCGCACATGCGTGCTAGTCGTTTCCGACTCTAGGGGCCGGTGCTCATCTCCGTTTCAAAGCCGAAGAGCCAGCGCTTGTCCAAGGACATCTCCGTGGTCATGTGGCCGGCATGACTAGATGCCAAAGGCACACGGAACGCTGTTACCTTCCCACCGGAGTGGTCCCTATATTTCTACTTGCATTTTTACGTGCTTTCGAACTGCTAGGTTGGCAGAAGCTGGGACGAGTAACAGGCGCTCACTCTGTTACGCGGCACTCGGGATTCGACCTGCCAAACTGCCGACCTTCTGATCGACAAGCTCAGCGTCCTAACCCACTGAGCCACCGCGTCCACTAAAGACCTATCTGTAAACATCAAAGAAATGGAGGAATATATTCCACCACTTGACTATAAACTTATATTTAAAACAATCCTGGCAATGACCAAACAAATGAAAACCAGATTTAAAGACAAATTTGACAGCATAAACTCACCAAATGAGACTTTGACTTCAATTGATGAACTGACAACCCAAAAACAAACAGAAGAGGAGGAAATCAACAACAAAATAGGGGACTCTAAGGAACATCAAGTACAATCTACTGAGAGCCTTGAAGCCCAAACTTCGATTCCAACTATAAAATCTACAATTCAACAAACTATAGAAGCTGAAGAAAGCAATACTAAGATGGAGGTTGCCAAAGGCTTTCAAATACAGTATATTAAGTAACAAACCAAACAATAACTATAACACTGGACATGACCTCTTACTTAAGCCATATGGGATTGAAAGAAGAAGACCAGACTGAATTAATGACAACTATACTATGCCAAACATGGAGATTTGATCTATTAGAATGACAATTCAATGACTATAAAGGGGTCGCTCTCTTTGAAAAATTGACAGCTGGATGGTCTCTCTGGATCCAAACAACGTGTGTAGGAAGAAAGGGAGACACATTTGAGAAGCTAAAGGCAATGATATGGAAGCCTTCCTGGCACAAAAAGAAAGCTAGAGTTAGATTTAAAAATGGGTTTTCTCTTAATCTTGGGATTTGTAATAATAAAGCTTAAAATCTTTTTTATTGGGCCAAGGGGAACTGTTAAAAGATATAAACTGATTTTATATTTAGGATCTAGATTTATAAGGGCATGAAAATTAGCTACTGCATGCAGCCTAACAAGTACCCTTGAACAGAGCACAGACTTTTTTTAAAAAAAGTAATAAAATCACCACCACTGCCCTGAAAGTCATGTTGCCTAGTGCCTCCATAGCTTACCATGACCACAAACTCCAACACTGTAGATGCTCCTCTAGTCACTAAATCATTGATTAGCCCACCAGCATTCCTTTGCAGACCACAAAGATTTTTAATTTATCAATGTGGGCCTTTCCCTTCTACAAGTTGCACAGACCTCTTCTAGATTTTCCTCTGGCCTTTCCAAGTTAACTCCTTGGTCTGTCATTGAGCAAGAATTGACTTTGTAGGGAAGCATATTATCATTTGATGTATATTTAATATATGTTCTACCTTTATTTACCGATTATATAATATTTGTATGCAATCCACATGGCGAGGTTTGGGGCAACTTACAATATTTTTAAAATCATAAGATTAAAACATAAAAGCAGGGCTTTTTTTCTTATAGAACGCTCAGAATGGTGTTCCGGCACCCTTTTTTGCACACACACACACAAAAAGCTTTTGCACAAGCTATGGTACTCCTTCTATTGGCTTTCAAAAGCCTATTGGCTTGCTGCCTAGCATGCCAAAAGACCTGGCCAGCAAACGTTGCACCGGAAAGTTGTCTGCAATGAAGGCGAGTTGGCAGGAACTTTGCATCCCTCCCTGCTGCCCAACTACACCATCTCAACTAGATAAGTAAGAGAGGACAAGGACTGGGAGGTGGGTTCTGCGGAGTCCATGTGCAGTCCTTCCTTGTGCTCACCCCTGTCAGCCAGGCTGGTGGCCTACCTGGTGCTGGACCTCTGCCACCATCGCCTTGCCCTGCATGCCTAAGTGGCCACCCTGCATTGCCTGGCCTGCACTACCTCTGCCACCCACCCCACGGAGCCCCGCCATATAGAGCAGGCCCCGCTGCTCCCACAGCACGAGCCATGCTGGCTCCAGCCCCGGGGGGCAGCCCGCCACCAACACCCCTTGCACCCGTGACCGCAGCAGTGCCGCCCCCCCACCTCCTGTGCCCACCAAGATGATAGTTCCAGCATCTTTTTTTAAAGAAAAAAAAGCACTGCTACTAGATGTTGGGGAATGATTGTGTTAAATGCTGAACTGAAGTTGACAAACAATAAATGCACATGAGTGTTTCTTTCCTCTAAGTGCTTCAAGCTCAGATGGAGAACGGAAGAAATAGCATCCTCCATAGAGCAATTTGGTCGGTAAGCAAACTGAAGCAGGTCAAATGCTGGCTGGAGGCTAGATAAAATAATGTCCTTTATCAGCTTCTCAAAACATTTCATAATGATGGATGTCAGTGCAACCAGAGAATAATCATTGAGGCCTGTAATTGTGGACTTTTTGGGCACTGGCAAAATGATGGCCATCTTAAAACAGTTTAGTTTAGCAAGATTCTATCCATTAGGTATGAACAAATAAAGGAGTGAACTTGTCTAGATTTCACTGTATCATCTCTGGGCCTGACAATCAAATGCAACTGTACAGAAAAAAATAGAGGCATACAGCCCTGTGCTTATTTACATTATAATAGTTTCCTTTGTCACAGGGGCTACTAGTGATTACTTATTCTTTTCTGTACACAAATTCCCTTCCCTTCCCTTCCCTTCCCTCCAACTTCCGATTTTATATACCAACTTCCTTATATGGGAGTGCCACATAAATGTTTATTTTCTTTACTAGAAAGCAAGCAATTTATCATTTCATCACTGCAGCTATCATGTAATTGCTTAGTAATGGCAGAACTAATAGTGTTGGAACACATCCTGTTTGCATGCATTTTAAAACTGTTTAGCAGGAGACCAAAAACATTTCTTTGCTAATTGAACAGAAGGCCTCATTCATCAATCTATTTTCACTCATCTGTGAAAGAGGCACCCAAAAAGAGACCAGATAATTTTCCTTATGGGAAAAGCTTATCCTGTTTAGATCAAATAAGATTAAACATAAGAGAGACGTATGGAAGCATATAAAGGTGGAGAGGGGAAAAAATTGCTCCTTCTTTCGATATCTGGAAGCAAGTCATCCTAGAGAACGAATGGTGCAATAATCAGGACCTCTTCACCATCACAAGTTAAATACTCAACCAAGGATGTTCTGGTGGACTTGATGGAAACAAATCAAGGAGAGAACCAATCTAGAAATAAGGATAAAATTCCTGACAGTTAGAACAATTAATAAATGGAACAGCTTGTCTTCGGAAGTTGTGGGCACTCCATCACTGGAGGTTTTTAAGAAGAGACCAGACACCCACTTATCTAGAATGGTATAGGGGCTCCTGCTTGATCAGGGGGTTGGAGAAGAAGACCTCCAAGGTCTCTTCCAACTCTGTTATTCTGTTCTGCTTCAAAAGGTAATTAGACCAAATAATGGAGAATAAATCTAATGCTAGACTGGCTCTATATAACTTATAATGTTGGAGGCAGAATGGCAGGGAACATTTGTGGGATGGTATCCTATTTTTATTTATTTATTAAACATATTTGTATGCTGCCACATTAAAAAAATAATTTGGCGACTCGCATAAAAATGCAATATAAAACAATTCCTGTACAAAAAGTAAAAATACAACCACTCTGCAAGAATAGAAAGAGAATAAAAGATGACAACAACAGCTCATGTCAGGGGAAGAATCTCTGAAAAACTCAGTCTTAAGAAGCTTGTGGAGCAAAAGGGGAAACTAGACTGATTTCTACATGAAGGGTGTCCCAAAATAAAACAAAATAGCACCCCTTTGCCTCAGTATCCCAAATCTTCTGTGGGATTGGAAGCAATTGCTTCCTGCTAGATCTACTTGGAAAGGATGAATTTGGCTGGAGAAGTGTCCAGGAGTTGTTGAAATGACAAACCATAAAATGTCAAAACCACCCCCTTAAATTGGACCAGAACCCCACTGGAAACCAATTCTGGGTCTTTCATTGGCATAGGTTGGCATCTCATGTAACGTTGCATGGCTCTTCAAATATTCTTAGATGCAATTAACTACAGAGTCTTCTGTGATGTAGCAGTTGAAAGACTACCATAAGGATAAGGTGTTGGACGTCTTATGCCTTTGGGCTGATCCAGGAGGTTCTTATCCTGATATACATGGTTTGAAAGACATTTTTTAAAATCTAAATTTCCAGTGAATTTTATTTTGGGAGGATATGAGCAAGGTGCCTTCCTAACATTTGCAGCTAGAATGCTAATGATGTGAGCCAAACAGAAACAAAAGTAAGAAAAGCCAGCAGGATTAAGATAGAGCTAAGAGCGTATTGCTTATCACTATGAACCAGAAAAGGACTGTGTAGAAAAAGAATATATAAAACAAAATATATCCAGTAAATAACTTTCTGTATTTTTTTCCTTTTGGCTCAGCCACTGCAAGCACTGGATTGCATTTTTTGCAGATTAGCAATGCCATTGGTATTAGAAATACCATCACACCAGATAACAATCTCTCTCTCTCTGTCTCTTTTTCTGTCTCTCTGTCTCTCTCTCTGTCTCTCTCTCTCTCATTTTGCTCAAAGCTAAATTGCCCTGGAAACGAAGTGATTTTTTCCCCCCACCCAGACAGGAATTGGAGTTTTCTGCATAAGAGTAGAACCTGTCGTTGTCAGAAGAAACCACAGCCTTCCTGTAAACAGGAATGTAATTGTGGAAGATGAAATCCAAGATGGCCCTGGTGCTGCTGAAAGTAGACATTAAAAAGTATTTTTGATCCTGCATGTCCACTTTAAAAAAAACACTTGGATAAGTTTGGGAAATTCATGGACTAAATGCAGTAGTTTGAATTATAGGTGTAAATCCGGTGTCACCATTTTATACTGTTATGGTTTTGTAGGAGGACAGTGCACCCAACCCAAGAAAGAAATAATTTGGGGGTTATTAAAAAGGCAGAATATTATATTTCCCCAAAGGAATAATGGAGAAGATCTTAAAAGGCAGAAATGCCCCCTCCCCAAATTTCTCTGCCCCAAGCAGAAACCAGGTCTGTAGAAATGGAGATTTGATAATCCTTTCAGAAAGACTGGCACCAGGAAACTTGGAGCTGATGGGATTTGAAAGACAAAAGATCTCTAGAATCAACAACCCCTCACTCAAAAAAATCCAACACAGGACATAGCCATCAGCCCCAGCCCCAGGGAAGCAGGATATGACCTTTAGGACATAATAGGATTAACCCACCACCATCAGAATACCAGGAGGGCACATTGAACCTCAGGTCAAAGTTCAGGCCACAGAAACAACTTCAAACACAAAAGCCCAAGGAGGTATAAAAACCTACCACTCCCTGCTCCATGTGGTCAGCTTTCCCAGAGCCACATTTCTGTCTGGCTCTGCTCTTCAATAAGCTACAACCTTTCTAAAGCAGTCTCCATTTTGTTTATTCCTGGCTTTGACTGGACCCTGATGAAGATTTTTCTTTCAACAGTTTTGTAATAATGTAGAAGAGAACAGGAAACTAATAGGTCAGATGTGTTTCCCTTCAACTTCCATTTTCCTATTATATGAGCCCACTTTTCTCTACTAGTCAGCTTTTTCTTGCAGATGAATTAAGCAGGACAAACAGGAGTTAATCAGTTAGGAGAGCCTAAGCCTCCCAGATTTTGCTCAGCTGACCAATAGGAAACATTAATCAAAAGATGGTGTGGTTGCAGAGCCCCATTTTTGAACTGCCAAGAAAGAGATGTTCTCTTGCTTGATTAGCAATTTTCTGAGTTGGAGCCCAAGAAAGGAAATTGTTTTCAGTGGCTACCCTGGAATAGAATAGAATAGAATAGAATAGAATAGAATAGAATAGAATAGAATAGAATAGAATAGAATAGAATAGAATAGAATAGAATAGAATAGAATAGAATAGAATAGAATAGAATAGAATAGAATAGAATAGAATAGAATAGAATAGAATAGAATAGAATTAGAATAGAATTAGAATAGAATAGAAATAACTTTATTGTCACTTTGAATATAACTACTTGGCATACACCAAAGGGTCATCACCACCTCCAAAACTGTATACACTACATAAATATGCCATAAATAAATAAATAAATATGCATATATCCACATATATTATATGACACAGAGAAACAACACAGTTTAGTTCAGATTATGTATACATGTGCATAGCGAGAAGCCAAGCAAGTTGATGTTTGAGAGAGAAACCTTATCCATTCCTTTTCTCCATTAGTAGGTCATTGTTTTTTGTTCTGTAATTTGGGGAGCAAACCACAATTTTCTCAATAACTAATATAGAAATCTAGTTCTGTATCATTTGTGTATCCAGTGGGGAATATTTGGAGAAGCTTGACTGGGAATACATGGACAAAAACATTAACATAAATATATATCTATCCACTTTGGTTCTGGTGTGGCCCACCATCCATTCCAGTCCTACCTAATAGAATAGAATGGGATAACAGAGTTGAAAGGGATCTTATAGGTCATCTAGTCCAAACCCCTGCCCAAGCAGAAGTCCCTACACCATTTCTGACAGATATCAGTCCTGTCTCTTCTTGAAAGCCTCCAGTGATGAAGCACCAACAACATCTGAAGGTTGGTTGATTGTTCTCACTGTTAAAAAATGTCTCCTTATTTCCAGGTTGAATCTCTCCTTGATCAGTTTCCATCCATTATTCCTTGTCTGGCCTTCAGGTGCTGTAGAGAATAGTTTGACCCCCTCTTCTCTGTGACAGCCCCTGAGATATTGGAAGACTGTTATCATGTCTCCCCTGGTCCTTCTCTTCACCAGACTAGCCATGCCTAGTTCCTGTAACCATTCTTCATGTTTTAGCCTCCAGTCCCCTAATCATCTTTGTTGCTCTTCTCTGTACTCTTTCTAGAGTCTCAACATCTTTTTTATAGTATGGAGACCAAAATTGGTTGCAGTATTTTAGGTGTGGTCTTACTAAGGCTTTATAGAGTGAAATTAGCACCACACGTAATCTTGATTGAATCCCTCTGTTAATGCAATTTAGGATTGCCTTGGTATCTGGATTTTTATCATTTTCTTCTGCAGAACATGGTCTTCCATTTAAAAATAAAGCATCCTCACCCTATTGGGATATAAGATTGAGACATAATAGTCAGGCAGTCTGGATGTGTCATCTTTCCTTCTTAGGAGCACAACAAATTGTACTAGATACTGCAATTCTGTAGCAATTAACTTAGCTTCTACATGAGCTCAGATTCATATAATCTTGGGTCCTAAATCAGATGGAAGCCAATAAACACAGTTGAATCCAACTTTTCTGCTGCAGACATTTGCATTCAGTGCCCTGTAAACAATATTAGCTAGGAGACAGAGGTTTATCCAGCATCCTGGCAGGTTGACACCTTGGATGACTAATACCTGAATAAGGGTCTTCAAGGAAAGATATAGATGTCCTCTGAGCTTCTGTGTCACTGGCCTTATCTGTCTTTATCTAGATAAGCTGGGCAAAGTCAGTTTGGGCAAGAATATCCTCCTTCATCCAGGAACAACAAAACTTTACAAAAATTAAATAACATAAACAGACCTCAGAAATCTATTCTGAAAGAACAGAATGGTAAATCAGTGATACTATGGTATATGAACCTATCTGAGGAGCAAAAGTGTAGGTCAGAATACAGTGGGGTGAAATACATGAGGGTGAAATCACAACTGATATTAGTGAAAACAAGTCACACTTTGTTCTGTACCAGCCTGCTACCGGCCCTGCAGAAAAGGCAGGGACAACCCCTTTTACAAGAAGGCAAGAGGCTGGAATTAAGCCTGCCAAATTTATTGATACAAAAACAAACAAGACACGAACCAAGAAACAGGAGCTTTTCAAGTGGTTGCCTTCAGCAAACCAGCGCTCCCACGCATTCCCCTTTTATACAGTTTAGGGCGTGGCTTCTCTCTGCCTCCTTCCGAGGTGCCCCATTGCCTTCCTCTGTTTATTCCTGATTGACTGCCTCCTGCGTTGGGCATCCTTGAACAGGGCCAGCTGTGGGTCATTTTCATCCACGCTGTCAGGCTCACACAGCTGGGTCTCCGTCGTGACCAGGTGGGAGGGGCCTGGCTGAGGGCTCTCATCAGCAAGCTCTTCAACACCCCCTCCTCCTCCTCTGAGTCATCTGACCCAACTGCCGAACCCACAGGCTGACCCTGAATCACAACACACTTTTCCTTTGCACCTCTAAGTACAGAACTACATTAAAATAATATACCATTGTGCTTAGAATTTGCCCTTGGGAGCCAAGGAATCTGTTGAGGCGGTGAGAGAAAACAGTCAAAATTAAATAGTAAACCTATTTCTGAGTACTGTCTGCAGCTGACTGAATGCAGCGTATTTGAGTGGTTTTCCATTTAGCCTCCTCCCCATCCAAATTAGCATGAATGATTTAGCAGCTTTTCTTTCTCCGTGTATATCCTTTTCTTTTTGTTTGTTTGTCTCTAGTACAGAAGAGTGAAAAGAAGAAAATGCAGCACTTAACTCTTACAGTCTTTAAAACGTGTGTGTAAATAAGCTGGATCATTATGACACCTCAGCCTCCAATGAAAGCAAAGAAGCTAAGGCCAATGAAGACAAGTGGCTGTCTGCTTGTTAAGATATTGTGCTTCTGGAAAAGCTGTACCTCTTGAATATTCTTCATATAATTAAGCCTATGTTCTTGCTGAGATAAGGATGGCACTCTCGCTTCCTTTCACTTTTTGGAATCCTGGGTGAAACCCAGGCTATTAAAATGATACTTCAGTTCTAAGCCCAATAGCTGAGACACTTTGGATGCAAACCAATGTGCTTTCCATTGCAGTCAGTGAAAATTTTGATTAAAGGCATATGGAAAGTAGGTGTATTGGAAAGCGTGCTCAAGCCATTTATACTTATTGGCATGTAACAAGTCCCATTCACAGGCTGTATGTTATATAGCTGTGCTCCAATTTAAAGGAAGCCAAGCTTAATTTTTCATTTAAAAGAGAATTATCACTAAATATCTGCTAACAATAAAAGGTTGCCATGAATCATTAGCTTAGTGAATAAAATAATACAATAAAAACCAAAAAGACTATATGTAGTCCATTTCATATCTAAAAACTTTTCTTACATTGTTGTAATCTAAATGATACTAGCAATATCTCTGCTTACCTTTTAAATTCTTATTTGTGCAAACTTTGCTGGCCAGATGATATTTTGATTTGGTAAATAAGTTTTTCCAATAAGGCAGTATCCTTAAAATTTGATATTCCAGAAGGCCTTCAAGACCTGGTTATATGATCAGGTCTGTGACTTTGTGGCACTGGAGACTTATCTATATGGCTCTATTGCTGAAGGAGCCATTTTTTATTTTCCCTTCTCTTATGGGTTGTATGTTAGGTTTTTAGAATATTTATTACCACGTAGAGTTGTAATTCCTACATCATGTATGTATGTACATGTGTGTTTAAGCACATATATAGTAATATGTGTGTGTGTGTGTGTGTGTGTGTGTGTGTGTGTGTGTGTTTGTAAACATTCTCTCTCTCTCTCATCATTGAGAATTGTTTTGTATCTTTCTGAAAGGCCCAGAAACAAAAGCTTTAATTGCTATATTTTTATATAGGCTGTTAACATTTATTAAAGACAGTCTTCTGATTCCCTTTTAATAAAAATATTACTGTGTGAATGAGATCACTTGGTGGAAAACTTGCAGGGAGCTTAAAATAAAGAAGCCCAGACAGGCGGGGAGTAAAAGCACGCACAACTTCTTAAGAAATTATTTTTCAGCTTCAATCAGTGGCAAGATGCCACAATAATTTTCAGGGAAAGTCAGGCATGGCTGAGGCTTTGCATTTCATTTTGAAATGCTCCCTTCAAAGAAAGTAGGTTGTCAAGCTGTTGAAAATACTATGAGGCTCAATAAAATAATATATATTTAGACAAAGGTCTATGTATTTTAAAGGAAGAGTGTTTTACCTCTCCCATTCTAATTTCCTTCATGCAGTCAATCAAGCAAACAAGGGTCTGTGTCAGAAATAATACTTCTAAATCCTATCTAGGAGCAAGACCAGAGGAGAGAAAGAGAAAAAGGCAAGATATAAATATATTGTAGATTCCCCCTATTCTCACCTCCCCAAGTGCTAAAGTGCGAAATTGAATAATTTATTTATTCTGTCTATTTGATTTATAGCCAGTCTTTCTACCTGAACAAATAAATATTCAAGGTGAAAACAATGTTAAAAAAAATCAGAACCCAAAATGTTAATATGGAAATTAACCTGAATGGAACCCAAAGGCATCTTTGATATTACAGTTAAGTATAAACAAATCAGCCCCTTTGAGCTGTCTGAGTACTGCGTTGATTTAATCATCAGTCTTTTCTATAAGACACATGAATTTTCACATTTTTATATGAGTGATTTTCTATGACATACGCCTGTTGGATGCCCCTTTTCCCCTGGTCTGTATTTATACATATAATTTTACTTAAGACATGCAACTTTCTCTAATCTATATTTAAAGGAAAAAAGACAAAATCTTTGAAGCATGTGGAGGTGTGCACAAATGCCTGTTTTCAACTCCTTAAATCAAACATCTTTTTGCTCAGGATTTCACTTTCAGTTTCAGGGATTTGTGCAATCTTCTGGAAAAGACACAATGCCCTTAGAAAGATATGCAAGACCCAACCCTGGAGTCACAGATTCTTTTCTAACTTTTCCTTTTTTTGGGGGGGAAGAATTGGTTTAGCTCTAGGTTTCTGAATTCTTGTGCTTATCCCACAGTGCATAGTTCCACCTTTGCCCTTTGTTTCTCAAGCAGGTAAAGCAAATGTTTTCAATTAGTGAGCTTTTTATTGCTAAAAGCAATAGGACCAGTTCATTTAACACAGGGAAATTAATTGAAATCTAAACAGTCGATTTATTGCTGGGAGATATATAGTCCATTTATGGCTAGGAGAGCTGTTATTGAAAGGCTTTGCCAACAATTAAAAATATTTGATACTGTTAGGTTATCTTTATTTAAAGCTTCAATGTCTATTAGTTGAGCATTATTTATGGATGTGAAGTTCTCCTCTTTTATCTAGCTACCTAAAGAAATGCCATATACATACTTGCTATCTCCAAGCAAGTATCAGGAAACCAGTGATAATACAAGACAATGTTTATCCTGGTTGGAAAGCAATGGTCCAGATAACTTTCATCACATGGAATTGAAGAGGTGTACAGCAGCAGGCAATGGACAGATGTCAAACAATGGCAATCTGCTTGATTAGGAAATAGGTATAAATATCCTGCCAGGTGGACCCTCTGAGTTCAATAATTATCTTTCTCTGTAAGGATTTTCATTTGTTTCTTATTTCTGCATGCTTGAACTGGGGAAATCAAAGTTACTAAAAATATTGGTGAGTTAGAATAAGATAGATAGATAGATAGATAGATAGATAGATAGATAGATAGATAGATGATAGATAGATAGATAGATAGATAGATAGATAGATAGATAGATAGATAGATAGATAGATAGATAACCTTTCTTGTCATTTTTTACTGTGGGCACAATGGCACACATTAAAAATGAAATTTAGTTGCTTGCTCTCAAAGTGTACACATACACACCACACATTTAAACATACTATATACAACATATGTATAGTCCCACACCCCTACATATACATAACAAATGAATAATCTCTGTCCATCTTGAATACATAACGGAAGGAAGAAGCTTTAGAGTTCACAAGGTTAATACTGTATGGAACAAAACTGTGACTGAATCTGGATGTTCTGCTTCGGATACTACGAAGCCTCCTCCCAGAAGGTAACAAGGAAAACAGTTTGTGAAGAGGATATGTAGTGTATCAGACAATCTTACGGACCCTGCTCAAGCAATGCTTATATGCTGTGTCCTGGATGGAAGTGAGGGAACTGCCAATAATCTTTTCAGACATCCTCACCACTCTGTGCACCCTTTTCCTGTCTGAAGCAGTGATGCTTCCAAACCAGACTGTGATGCTCTATGACAGCGTGTTCTCAATCGTCCCTCTGTAGAAAGTGGTAAGGACAAGGGAAGGAAGATTCTCAGGTTATGAATATATACTGCTCAAAAAAATAAAGGGAACACAAGATAAGACATCCTACTATTAAATACAGTACATTGTGTTGTTTAAGTGTTCCCTTTAGTTTTTTGAGCAGTATATATTCACTACTACTATTGCTACTTCTTTTACAAAGGTCTTTGGAATAATAATGTAGAAAATAGTCACCAAATAATAAAGTAAATATTATTTTGGGTTATTAAACTAGTGAAGACTAAGTAAGTATGAATGAAAATGACTCAGCCCACATTCAATGCAAACATATCCAGAATAAGCCCCACTAAACTCAATCCCATCATTCTTGATGAATTAAGACTGTGTTTGTTGTTCAGTGTTAGCTGAAGTAAGCTAAAGATAGACTGTAGATTGTAGATAGATTGATGCTTGATTAAATACAAATTTACAAAGAAAAATTAAAGAGAACAAGAACAGCACTGGAAACTTAATAAAATGTAGGCTCTGACTACATTAGCCCCCAGATTGTATCTATTTTCAACATTAGCTATTCATTCCTAAAGTGAATATCTGATAACTGTCTTAGGTGATTTTCCCCCCATTACCAAGCACTGGCAAACACTGAAAAACCCTACAATTCAAATCAACACAGCAATTCGGTAACTATTTCATTAAGAATAAACCCACATGCAGCTCTCTTCTGAATTGGATTCAACTGCAAATGTTTATTGATATCACCTCACCTGTTTCTAGACATTAGAAATTTCTTGTTTAAATGCTTAAAAGCAATACACTTCACGTATAAAAAGTAGCATGTGAATTTTTTGTTAATAGTGCACAAAATGTATACTTGACACAGTGATAACCTGTATGAATTCATTATCAAGACAAAAAGCAAACACTGTCCGACTAAGCAGCTGGAAAGATTCATCCATCTGGAAAAAACATAGCATCATGCTGGAGAACAAGACAAGAAAATGTTTCGTGCATAGCATCCAATTTGAATATTTGATGCGGAATCAAACCATCCTTTCAAATTTAATTATAAGACTCAAGCTACAATCCTTTGTTTTGTTTTTGAAATTGTGATGCTTACTGTTATTCAGAACATGATTTTTAAAGGAAACAAAATGAGATGAACAATATGGATAGGCAGACGTGTTAATTTAGTTTTACTTCATTTTTCCTTTTTATAGTCATAAATTCAGTTCATCCCCTTAACATCAACTTGAGATGTTTTTCTTTAAAGAATGGCTTGGTTAAACTTCATATGCATGTCGATGTGTGTGTTTTTCTTAAGATATGCATTTTGACTACACTTTTTCCTAACATATACCTTTAGTAAGCAACCTTACTTACTTAAAGGTGCTTTATAAATTATTTTAATAAATAATTTATACTTCCCCCTCCAATGTACATTTGAGAAAATTGTACCACACAATTTGATAATTCTGGCTCCAAAAGGGAAATATTCCCCTCTGGATTTTAAAAACAACAACAAATTCCTCCCTGTCTTTTAGTTTTCTTTCAGCTGGTTTTTAAATAACAGCCCAGTTGTTTTCTTTTTCATTTGTTTTTCTTTCTGTATTTTGGCTTATGATCATAAGTTAGTTAAATGAATACATTTGATAAGTGTAAATGTTAACATAACTGCATTTCAAATTAGTTATTGGGTAGAAAAGGGCAACATTTTATAAAAGTCAAAATGATAACTCAAAAGATGTGCAAAAAAGTACAGTTTTCAATGTTTTCTTTTTCCCAAAGGAAAATATGGGAACATTTGAGGTGAAACACTCATGAGTAGAATGCAAAGTTGCACTTATCATAGTTAAAAGGTGACTGAATAATTGGATAGGTTACTTACTTTTCATTGTATAATCACCTACCCAGTGATTTGTGGCTAATCAACCTTCAATTATACAACAGGCATCATTTTATGGGACTTTTCCAGATTAAGATACTTAGACAATCATAGGAAGGTTATAAGGTAGTTTTAAAATTTAGATTTTTAACAGAGCTATATATTTGCAACTGTTGCATTAGATAGTTTAATGAAACACACACAAACATTATTTAAGAATGAGATAGAAAAACCAAACCTTTCACAAGGGTAGTAAACTTGTAGGAAATGGAAAAGTGAGATTTTGGCCCAGCATTGGACCAGTATTAGGATTTTCATCATTGTTGCTACCTGTCAAGAGTGGTTTCTCTTCATAAATCAGCATGTCATATAGGTGTTAAGGGCAAAAGAATGCTACTGAGAAAAAAAAGTTTGATCCAGTTAATGATAATAATAATGATAATAATCACAGGGTGGAGGGCGGTTTAGGGCAGGGTTTTCAAACTTCTTAAGCCCGGGGTGGGCTTGAGATTGTGACAGTTCACATTTATGGACAGAAATATAATATTTAGTTATTTCCCACTTTTATTATTTTTATAGGTAACTCAGGTCAGCCAACATACCAATTCTCATTCCTCCTCCATTCCTCCTCCTATTTTCTCCACGACAACAAACCTATGAGGTCAGTTGAGTTGAGAGAGTGTCTGGTTCAAAGTCACCAGCTGGCTTTCATGCATCGAGTGGGCCTGGAACTCATACACAAGCTCTAAAAAGTGTAGCACAGCTCTAAAGTTAGCAGGTGTCTCTAGATCAGGGATCAGTAATTTGTGAGCCTACTTGCTGAAAGACAATTCTCAGCCTCTCTCCACATTGGCTATGTTGCTTGGCTATTGAAAGCTGAAGTTCAGCAGTGTCTCAAAGGGCATAGGTTTCCCAAGTCTTGAGCAGAGATTAAAAGCTGCAACTCTCTCTAATTTCATGCAGTTTTTGTCCAGTTTCAAATCCCTTCATCAACATTTAGCTCAAATACCTGCCCACCTATCCATCTGCTCCTGAGAAAAGAGGAAAATCACAACAGAAAAAAGGGAAAAAAGGAAAAAAAAAGTTGGTAAGAGTGTAAATGGTTATGTCTCTACCCACCACCCTTATAAACAGCCCCCAGATATGAGTGTGTTCAACCTCAGAAGTTGTGGATGCTCCATCACTGGAGGCTTTCAAAAAGAGATTGGACAACCATTTGTCTAAAATGTTACAGAGTCTCCTGTTCAAGCACGGAATTGGAATAGAAACCTTCAAGGTCCCTTCCTTCTATTCTATTCTATTCTATTCTATTCTATTCTATTCTATTCTATTCTATTCTATTCTATTCTATTCTATTCTATTCTATTCTATTCTATTCTATTCTATTCTATTCTATTCTATCCCATCCCGATGACTTCTTAATTGAGGAGTAAAGGAATTGATTCTTTCCACATGCAGGCCTTTCTTGAGCTGGTAGGGATGCATTGCAGGGGCTCTAATTCATCATAACCCAGCAGAAGTGTCTGTTTTTGCTTCAGAGCCTGCCTGCTAAAAATAATCATGTCCAGCTTGTCACTGCAGGAGAAATGCTGACCCCCACCCCCCTTGACCAATGAGCAGCAATTGCTGCTCTTCCTGAACCAATATCAATGTAATTGCTTTAAAGCAGACTGATGGAACATCTGCGGGCGTCATATTTTTGATTTCCATACCAATGAAGTTTTCATGTCTTGATCTCTGTATGTCTACCCAGGGAGCAATGAAATTGCGAGCTACTCTGCGAGTTTCAGAACCCAGGCAGTGCAGAGTCTTTCAGGCGAGAGATATGGGAATCTGGGGCTTATGCAAGCCATTACTTGTTTTCAAGTCTTACTAACAATGGGGGACCAAGAATGGCTTCACAGCAGGATAAAAGGTTAGTACTTCCAAAGGGAAGCTACTCATTAAAGGCTCCGAAGCCATTACAGTCAGGAAAAACAGCACCTGTGAGAACTACAAATAGCAATTACTCTCTCTGTCCATTTGGCCTCTTTTTCCATTAATGTATTATGTACTCTGTGGGTTCTGTGAGAGGTTTCTAGATGGCAGAACTCTTTGCTCCAAAATGTCATTATTTTATACTTACTGTATAGATAGCTTTCTCTTTTCATAGTCTTCTCTTCTGCATTTTATATCCATCTCCATCTGTTTCTTGCTTCTAATCAAACTCTTACTTTCCTGTTGTGCTTTTTTTTTCTTCCAGCAAAGGCCCTTCCCTTAATAGCTGCACACTCGATGGCATCAATGCAGACATAAGGAAGGCAAGATGGATGGAAGATAAAGTTCCTCAAAGAACCAGGAGCAAGGACACCAAATATACTCTTCAAGTACATTTTTAATAAAGCGATGAAGCTATGTGTAGGTTAAAAATATAGAAATCTAGGATTTTTAACACCTAGAAGAAAATATTTATCAAAGGTAATGGCATCATATATTATGAACTTACTGTTAGCAAGAGGTTGATGTCTGAAATGAGGACGCAGATTCTTGGGGCAATATGCTGACACTAAATCGCTTAGAGAGGGCTGTAAAGTGCTATAAAGTGCTATTGTTATTGTTATTTTCTTTCTATTTTGAAATGTAATAGAGAGTCCTTTTAGAAGCATAACCCCCCCCTAGGGAATTATACTTGGAGAATTTTTAAAAGGTTATTACAGAATTTAGACTTTGAGACACAGATATGCAAAAAGAAGCGAGGACCCTCATATCTTTGGATACAGTGCAGAGCAATATGATCTTAAAGGTGGTTTTTCCAACTAATAGTTATTGGAAAACAATGTAGTCTAAATTATTGAACCAAATTTGCAACAATTCTTTTCAAAATTAAATTTAATAGTGGAGTGATAATTACAATTTATCTGAGATCTCAAATAAAACGTCTCTGAGTTCTAGATCCCCTACTTCCTCACTGCAATATTTTTTTCCAAAATTGATAACTGAAATAAAGGTGGAAAACAGAAATCAGTTAAAAGAAACTATCAATTAATAGCCCAAAACATATGGAATTGAAATGTATAATATGCTAATTCTTTATTGGGAGTTAAAGTGATTTTGTGGTCATCTGAAGAGATATAAAAGAAAGAAGCAATGGACTCTCATGGTAGAAATGGAGTTGACCACAGATCAGTTAGTCTGTGGAATCATGTTTCATGCACTCAAAGAGAAACAACCAATAAGATAGTAAGAAATGGGCAATAATAAAAAAAGGAAAAACTATGACCTTGATATAATGTTATAATGTAAAGTTCATTTTTGTTGTTGTTGTTAGCTGCGAAGTCATGTCTGACCCATCGCGACCCCATGGACAATGTTCCCCCAGGCCTTCCTGTCCTCTACCATCTTCTGGAATCCATCTAAGCTCACGCCTACTGCTTCAATGACTCCATCCAGCCACCTCATTCTCTGTCGTCCCCTTCTTCTATTGCCCTCAATCTTTCCCAGCATTAGGCTCTTCTCCAGTGAGTCCTTCCTTCTCATTAGGTGGCCAAAGTATTTGAGTTTTAGCTTCAGGATCTGGCCTTCTAAAGAGCAGTCAGGGTTGATATCCTCTAGGACTGACCGGTTTGATCTCCTTGCAGTCCAAGGGACTTGCAGCAATTTGTAAACATATGAGAAGAGCCATGACCATTAAGAAGATTTTAAAAGTTTAAGATCCAGTTTATTAAGATACATGCTATGATACAAAGTGTATTTTGCAAATTTTTCTCCTTATGGTGTGCAAAGGGTATTGCAAAGGTATTGCATGGGTTGAAAGAGAGAACCTAAACATATCAAACTTCCAAAAGGGGAAAGAAGAGTGAAGATTAAAAGGCACCAAAAAATATCTTGCTTAAAACAACTAGAAGATAAAAGGATAAAACATCCAACATGTTTATGTTTTGGTTCTACATTTCCCAACAAATTCAAAGATAGTTACAGAGTTGTAGATTTCTTTCTTTCTTTTTTTAAAGCCACACAGCGAGTCTGTGCTTAGTAGGGTCGGAATGAAGGAAAGAATAAATATATTTTAATCAATGAAAAATCCCTTACAGAAATGCTAAATCAGTATTATTTTAATTTGGAAACTTTATAGTGTGTAGATGTCAACTTTTAGAAATGCTGGCTGGGGGAAATACTCTGTCATTATTCTAAAAGCAATAAAAGAATAAACAAATAAATGAAAAGAAACACAGTGCTAAATGAAGGACAAATAATCTATGCAAAATTGATGCTACCCTATTTTGTTTTAAGTAACAGAAAGAGGAAAACTAGGGACCAAGTAATCACCACTATATAATATATTATATTTCATTTTTGCCTTTTGCCTGCCTTTTTTGGCCCTAGCCCTGCCTAATTCTTCAAATGCAATTTCCAGTACTGGATAGTATTCAAAGCCAATTACAACTCTTGGCCCAGAAACCCCTTGATCACATTTAAATATATTTTTGAAAAATTTGAGTAGACATGTTCTGATGTAATTCTGAATTCATTAGTCACCTTGGAGAGTGATCATTCTTTCTGGTTAGGCAATTGTTCCTGTCTAGGCTCCAAACTATTTTATTTAAATGTTCTATTTAAAATGGCAAAATTGATCACTTTTTATAAGCTCAGAAATTGGAAAATGTATGAATGAGATTCCACTCTTTAATGATCCCTTAGGAAGGTTTGATACTTATATTAAGAGACCCCCTTTTTCATTCCAGTTGTCTGAGTAGGACTTTTCAAATGGTTTCACTTGCTAACAGCAGCATGCAAAGTATTCAACTGGATGCATTCTGGTAATCAAGCTAAGAATCACTGAGTCTAACCCCTGTATTTGGAAGAGGAATCTAAAGGGCAGCCATCCATACAGGGGGATGGGTAGCCTTCATTGGGGCACATCCAGTGAAGGGGAACCCATTACAGGTAGTCCTTACTTAACAATTGCCCTTTTAGCAACTGTTCAAAGTTTCAGTGGCACTGAAACATAACTTTACTACCATAATATGCACTTAATAATGGTCACAGCACCCTGCTTAGATTGAGACTTGGGGCACTTTGCAACTGTTGAAGATTTATGACCACTGTAGCATCCCATTGCCATTTGTGAGCTTCACAACTGGCTTCCAACAAGCAGAACCAATAAGGAAGCCTGCAGAAAATCAGAAGTCGCAATCATGTGATGTCTCATTTAATGATCTTGTTGGAATGTAAGTCATAAGTCCATTGCAGTCACACGATTCACGCTTAATGACTACGTCAGTTAGTGATGGAGTTGCCAGTCCCAGTTGCCATTAACTATATCTCTTCCAGCTGTCTTTTCTTAAGGCCAAACATATTTAGCTACTTCAATCACTTTTTATAAACTATCTAGTGTCCTGATCAAGCTCATTGCTGTTCTCTAAATCTGTTTCAATTTTCTCAATTTTCTTCTTGAAATGTCATGCTCAGAACTAGACGCTTACAGTAGGGTCTGATATGCAGAGGCTGGAATGGAATTTGTACAGCCTGTGAATTGGAGAATATGACTTTCTGTGATTTCACAAATATATACGTATGACTACTCTCATTTGCATTTGCCTTTTTTAACCACATCACCCTAATATGAATCTTATTTTAATTATCCTTCCAAGCTCATTTTCTCAAACATCATGCAAAATCAGCTATCCTTGTGGTATATTTTTTTTCTATTTCTAATGTGAAGCACTTGGCATTTCTTTCTTTTAAATTTCGTTTGGTTCAGTTCAGTTCATTTGTTTCTCAAACTTGGCAACTTTAAGAAGTGTGGAGGTGGCTGGCTGTAGAATTCTGGGAGTTGAAGTCTACATATCTTAAAATTGTCAACTTTGAGAAACACTGCTCTAAAGATAACTGTGAATTTCATTGCCCTTTCCCCCCTCCTCTAATGTGTTTAACATGGTATCTGGATCCAGATGCAGGATAGTAAGAAAGAAAAAATGGAAGAAGGTCATACATCATCCTTGTAGCTGTGCATCCTGGCTTCTCCTCTGATTCTTTCATACTAAGAAGGAATAATAGAAGATCATGATGGAGAAAGCTCCTTTTTGGGTAACAAGACACCTCCCACATAGTCTTCCTTTTATAGTGAGGTTAATATGAGAAGACGTTGAGACCTTTTTCCTAGTATGCTACCAAAGGTTGACTCAGCCTTCCATCCTTCCGAGGCAGGTAAAATGAGGACCCAGATTGTTGGGGGCAATTAAGCTGACTTTGTAATAATGCCGCTTGGGGGGGCCCAAAAGCAGGCATATACATAGAATGAAGGCTATTGCTAAGCACATTGGTTTGTGCTTAAATTGTAAGCTGCCCTGAGTCTTCGGAGAAGGGCGGGATATAAATGGGATTAAAATTAAAAAAATAAAATAAAAAAGGCATAAAATGCCCTTATTTCATTCCTTACTTCCCTTATTAAAATTAAAAAGTTTGTTCATGTTTTTTACTGTTGACTGTATATGCAGAAGTAAAATTGGATCTGAACTCTTTTTGATGTTGGTTAAGGCTGATTGTGCATTTGTAGAACTATTGGTTTGTATTAATTATTTACAAATTCAAAATTGTAAGCTGCCTTAAAATATTAACCAGTGAAGAAGATTGATTGATTAGAAAATGTGGTTCAAATCCAGAGATTGGTCTGGTTCAAAGTATATGCCGAGGCCATTCTATGGTCTGTGGGACTTCCTACTAAATTCACTTAAAACATGTTTTTTTCTTCCTTTCATAGTACTTTAATAGTTCTACTGTGGGAAGAAAATGAATACAGGTAGTCCTCGACTTATGACCACAACTGAGCCCAAAATTTCTGTTGCCCCATTTTACAAACTTTCTTGCCACAGTTGTAAAATGAATCACTGCAGTTGATAAATTAGTAACTCGGTTGTTAAGTGAATCTGGCTTTCCCATTGACTTTTCTTTGCTTGTCAAAAGGTCACAAAAAGTGATCAGATGACCTTTGGATACAGCAATGACCATAAGTATGAATCAGTTGCCAAGCATCTGAATTTTGATCACATGATCATGGGGATCCTGCAAAGGTTGTAACTGTGAAAAACGGTCATCACTTTTTTTGGTGCCGTTGTAACTGAATGGTCACTAAATGAACTGTTGTAAGCCAAGGACTACCTGTAAATGAGATGTTCTCTATTGCTGCATCTTTGGTTTGGAAATAACCTGCTGAATTTCAGTATACTATGTAGTCACTGAAAAAAAAAAGGTCCTCTAAAAGAAAAAAAGGAAAAAATTGGCAAACCTAAATTCATCTTTTCTCTGTAATTATAGGTGGCAAAGAGTCAGTGCAATGTTCTCTTTTTCTGCAGTGCATACGTGTTGAGCAGAACAAGCTGTTTCTTGAGCCTTGAGCCTTGGTGGAGCAGTGGGCTAATGCCTCCTTAAGTAACACCAGCTGCCTGCAATTAGTGCAGGTTCGCATCCCACCAGGCTCAAGGTTGACTCAGCCTTCCATTCTTCCGAGGTAGGTAAAATGAGGACCCAGATTGTTGGGGGCAATTAAGCTGACTTTGTAATAATGCCGCTTGGGGGGGGTGAAAGCCCTAATAAGCATAGAATGAAGGCTACTGCTAAGCTTGTAAGCCGCCCTGAGTCTTCAGAGAAGGGCGGGATATAAATGGAATTAAAAAAAAATTCCCAGCATTGAAAAATAGCAATAGCACTTAGACTTACATACCGCTGCACAGCCCTCTCTAGGCAGTTTATAGAATCAGCATATTGACTTCCAACAATCTGGGTCTTCATTTTACTGACCTTGGAAGGATGGAAGGCTGAGTGAACTTTGAGCCGGTCAGGATCCATTCAGGATCAGAATGCCATTTCTCTCCTCCTTTACAAAACAAAGCTCACAGACCTGTTGTGATTTCTTAGTGAAATTAAAAACAAATCAGCACAAAATTTAAAGCTTAAATCTGAGTTGTGTTTTTCCCTCTTCAAACATGTTTCTTTTGTCATATTATTTTTAAAAACAGGCCTTTCTATATATTATTTTCATAAAAATATAGAAGGGCATAGTTTCTCAGTTTATAGCCATTATCTTACATATCTATCTTTCTTTCCCCAAAATGGAGGAATGAATGTCTTTAAAGCACCAAGTGAGTTTCTGGAAAGTATGAGTGATGGGTTGCTTACTTTGGAAAATTGCATTTTATTGCTCATGCAAATATGTAATGCTGTTCAAGAGTATCGAGCTCCTAGCAGGATGCTACACTTTGGGGCAAATCGACTGAAGAGTGCTTCATATGGAATTATGTAGTATTATTAATCAAATAGTATTATGTAGCCATCTCATCCTGCCCTCTTTAGCAGAGTTGCTTAAATAAGAAGCAAAAGGGAAGAAGCATTTAAAAAATGAGTGAATTTGAGAGGGATGATAATGCTGTACTAAAATTTCACAAACAGGGCAGGACAGCTGCACAATTCATCTGGAAACATGCTGAATTAAACAATCATCATAGCATTTATTATTAAACACAGACAAGTTAGAATCCTACATAATTAATATGTGCTAATACTTTGATCTGCAGAATTTTTCCCATTACAGTTATTTTTCTTCCATGTATGAACAGAGATAAAATAAAGCAAAGAACTATGGAGGAAAAAAAGACATCCTCACAGAGAGAAAGAGAATTAAAATAATATTTTTTTCCTGAGCTTGTTCTGCAGAACACTTTAAAGGTCATAGTAACCAAGTATTTTATAAGTGCATAAAGTTCAGTATTATGTGAAGTTCTCTATATTGCCATTAAAGCAATGGTTATTTGTGTGTTGTGCAAAACATTATTTCAATTCAGTCTGTTCAGTTCTAGAATGATTTGTTCCCAACATGATTATGGGTCTTGGAGAAGATGTAGCAAATTAAAAACAACAACAACAATGAAATAAAACTAAGTTGAACTGACAGATCCTACCAAATAACTACTTTTTCTTTTTGAGCTTTTAATGGGTCTAGTCTCAACACTATAACTGGGTAATTTTAGAAAGTGCAATTATCAGCACCAGAAGATGTCTTTTTAATGTAATATAGATTACCACAGCAAAAAGAAATTATATATAAAAATATAAAGCATTTCTTTTGGGAAAAAGTTATTCTGTTGGGAGAAACTTATTTTGTGTGAAAGTGTTTCATTTCATATACTTTCCTGATACTTTGGGTTTTGGATAACTTATACTGATTCACATTCTGTTAAATCTAAGAGCCTCAGGGCTTGTAATATCTCTGATTCAAGATTCGTGGGCAGAACTATCCAACAGTGAGGAAAGGGATTGTCTCATTTTATTTTCTATGCCCAATTGGCTTGGACTTGTTTGTTTCTTTTGCTTTCTTCACCGCTACTTTCATTTTCACATCTTCTCCCATTGATGTAAGTGGTGCCTTGGGGTTAAGTGCTGACATAGTTTATGAATTGCCCCTGAATGGATCAGGACAACAAGGAGGACTTTGCACACCTAATACCTATCCTGATTTACCTCCAACATGCTGTCATACCTCTCTGTTTATGCCAGAGCTCTTATTGCAGAGGAATTATTGAGGTGAGCTTTATGCTGTTCCAAGAAGGAAGCCTCCAAGGGCAAAGATACTTCTGTACCCACCAGCCATTCTCTATATCCCATGGAAAGAGTTGCACACAGTTTTCAGTGGTTTCTGACAAATCTTTCTGATAACCCTAACCTTGCTGTAAAAGATCCATAGCTAAGAATCAATAAAAATACTACATTAATATAAATGTATCAGTTAGAAAGCATTAAACACCTTCTTATTCATAGAATAACTGGACATCTCCAAGGCTGTTATTCATAGAGACAGGACAAACAGCTAATACAATCTATTAGAATATATTATTCTACTGTTTTTAGCTCGGGCTCTTATTTAATTCTTTTTTAATTTTTGTATTCTGTATTTTTTATGTGCCCTGTTCACCGCCCTGAGTCCTTCGGGAGAAGGGCGGTATACAAATATAATAAATGAAATGAAATGAAATGAAATCTATCCTAAACATTCCAATTTGGGTAAATGGGGAAATCTAATTTTTGATGGATTACATTTCTTCAGGGGCTATAACCTTATAGCTCTTGGTGTGGCATCAGAGCGCCCACTAAAGCTTATAACAAATTGACATTATGCTGAGACACTGAAATAACTGGAATTCAGCTTTTATTTCCTAAAAATCTTCCCCTGTGTGATCCCGATAACAGAAAGGGAGAACTGGAGAAAACTTGAAAGGGGAAAAAGAAAAAAACTAGATAAGAAACAAAAACAGAGGATTCCTAATATGATCCCATTCTGTTCTAGTGTATCCTTAGGATCTAGTGCATCCTTCAGTGTGCTTTCCAATAAATTTGAGGATAGTAAGTTTCCCAAATAATTTTAAAGATGTATTTAAAGAGCCTTGGTGGAGCAGTGGGCTGATGCCTCCTTAAGTAACACCAGCTGCCTGCAATTAGTGCAGGTTCGCATCCCACCAGGCTCAAGGTTGACTCAGCCTTCCATCCTTCCGAGGTAGGTAAAATGAGGACCCAGATTGTTGGGGGCAATAAGCTGACTTTGTAATAATGCTGCTTGGGGGTGTGTGTGAAAGCCCTAATAAGCAGGCATATACATAGAATGAAGGCTACTGCTAAGCTTGTAAGCCGCCCTGAGTCTTCGGAGAAGGGCGGGATATAAATGGAATTAAAATAAAAATAAAATAAAATAAAATTTCATCTGCGGAATGGATCAAAAGTACATAGTACCAATACTTTATGTAACTACTTGCTACTTTGATGCTAAACTTCTGGGTCCTTAAGAAGATACTACATAATGTTCTATCAAGAAAAGATAAGTAGCAATCATGCTAATGGAGTGATAAAATAAAATACCTTGTTTATGTTAGAAGTGGTAAAATTGAGGACTGCACACACACACACACACACAAACCACAGCAAAGATAGCAATAGCACTTCACAGTGCTTTACAGTCTTATCTAAGCGATTTACAGAGTCAGCATATTTTCCCCAACAATCTGGGTCTTCATTTTACCAACCTCAGAAGGATGGAAAGCTGATATTTGCAGAAATTTAATACATATATTTCTTCCCTTAATTTCTCTCCTTCAGCCCAGCAAATGGTGCCATTTCCCACCATTTTAGATGTTTTTAAAACAATGAATTGAAACCCTTAGCCTCTGCAAGACTTAAAATGCCAGTACACCAAATGTCAACTTCCTTTTTTTTCCAGTGACTTTATAATGCCACTGATCACACCTCTTGCAGTCCTCAGGCAGAATGTTTGAAAAATGATGCTAATCCTTATGTGCATTCTTTCATTTAAATTGGTAGTGTCTTCATTGTCTTGCAAGATACATAGATAATCCCCCAGATTGTGATTTTCTTCAAGAAGCTTTCTAGTCCAGTGCTCACTTTCTGTTTCATTGTCAATCTGGAATCTAATTCTCTTTTTCTTAACTTGATTTCATTTATTATAATGCATGCTTTAAATGCCGTGCTTTGTAAGCCTGTTAGATGAAAATGTAGCTCATTCAGTTACAATTGGAACCAAATGTTGATATAACGGCATTCATCTATTCATTTAATTGATCACAATGGTTGCAGACAGCTGTTTATTGAAACTGGTGGTGTATCTTTAGCATATTTCCACATCTTGGCAAAAAAATTATAACAAAGTACAGCATTGCTACCACCAAAATGATATTTTTTCTTTACGTTATCTTGGGAATTGCAATTTTAGTTGGATATATATATTTATAATGATCTTCTCTTAGAGATGATGACATAGCCCTAATGATAGCACCCACAACCTTTGAAGGTAAGCTGTTCTGCTGATCAATTGTTCTAAATGTCAGGAAATAGATAAATAGATAATCTTTATTGTCATTTATTGTCATTAGTCAAGGAGAGAAGCAACCTAGAACTAAGGAGAAACTTCCTGACTGTTAGAACAACTAACCAGTGGAACAACCTGCCTCCAGAAGTGGTGAATGCTCCAACACTGGAAGTTTTTAAGAAGAGACTGGACAGCCATTTGTCTGAAATAGTATAGGGTTTCCTGCCTGAGCAGGGGGTTGGACTAGATGACCTCCAAGGTCCCTTCCAACTTCTTCTTCTTCTTCTTCTTCTTCTTCTTCTTATTATTATTATTATTATTATTATTATTATTATTATTATTATTATTATTATTATTATTATTCTGTGGGCACAATGGCACAGATTAAATATAAAATTTAGTTGCTTCCTCTCAAAGTGTACACATACATAACACACATTTAAAACATACTACATACAACATACATACAAAGTGAAGAAGGAGAATGCAAAAGTTGGATTGAAACTAATCATTAAGAAAACCAAGATCATGGCATCCAGCCCTCTCAATTCCTGGCAAATAGATGGGGAAGAAATGGAGGTAGTGACAGATTTTATTTTCCTGGGCTCCAAGATCACCGCAGATGGGGACTGCAGCCAAGAAATTAAAAGACATTTGCTCCTGGGGAGGAAAGCCATGGCAAATCTAGACAGCACACTAAAAAGCAGAGACATCACCCTGTCAACAAAAGTGTGTATAGTCAAGGCTATGGTCTTCCCAGTTGCAATGTATGGCAGTGAAAGCTGGACCATAAGAAAGGCTGAGCGCCAAAGAATTGAGGCCTTTGAACTATGGTGCTGGAGAAGACTCCTGTGAGTCCCTTGGACTGCAAGGCGATCAAACCGGTCAGTCCTAGAGGATATCAACCCTGACTGCTCTTTAGAAGGTCAGATCCTGAAGTTGAAACTCAAATACTTTGGCCACCTAATGAGGAGGAAGGACCCACTGGAGAAGAGCCTAATGCTGGGAAAGATTGAGGGCAAGAGAAGAAGGGGACGACAGAGAATGAGGTGGCTGGATGGAGTCACTGAAGTAGTAGGCATTAGCCTAAATGGACTCCAGAAGATGGTAGAGGACAGGAAGGCCTGGAGGAACATTGTCCATAGGGTCGCAATGGGTTGGACACGACTTTGCAACTAACAACAACAACAACACATACAACATATGTATAGACCTACACCCTTACATATAGGTAACATATAAATATTATTTCTCCTTAGGTTGGTTCTCTCCTTGATTAGTTTCTACCCAATGCTTCTTGTACTGCCTTCAGATGCTTTGGAGAATAGCTTGATCCCTTCTTCTTTGTGGCAACCACTGAGATATTGGAACAATGCTATCATGTTATCCCTAGTCCTTCTTTTCATTAAACTAGACATACCCAATTCCTGTAAGTTTCTATTCCTGATATTTGGGGACCTACTTACTCAGAGTGATTTGTCCATAGAAAAGGTTACCCCTGAGTTTTTCCGTTGAGATAATTTCATTTTAACGTCCCATGGAGGGATGCTTTCTCAACAGCTACCCTCTTTCCTGGAATAACATTGCCCCAGAGACCGAATTCCTCATGAATTTTTAAAAATTTAATAAGACCTGATTTGAAAGGGTCTGGAAATTTGTTTTGATTTCTCTTGCAGGAGTATGTTAATGGGACAGGTTGTTAATGTGATACTCTGATTATATATTTCTTATATACTTATGTACTACTATATTAGTGCAGAGTCAGTATGATCTAAGCCACAAATTAAATGAACAAAGGATAAATGAACAAAGGAAGTTATTTATTTATCATATTTATTTCCTGCCAATCTCACGGTTCAGGTGACTCTAAACAGTAGGAGTAGTTACTGGTTCTGGCTTAGTTATGAATGCGCTTTCATACATACAAGAACATAAATAACCAGAATAGAGGTGTGATGGTTAAAGGAGGAAGGAGAATCACATTGTGGATCTCTCTCTAGGGCTCTCTGAAATTGAAAACTAACAGCAGAGCAGAATACGTTCTAAAGTCTTTGCTATTTCATCTGACTTATTTTTTACCTCACAATCATGGGAGTGCTTTGTCTGAATGATGCACTTTGCATGTGGGTCATGGCTTAGAAATGTTACTTATATATTATGGTGAAAATGTATGTGCATTTCTGAAATGGCTGTCTGTTTTATTTCAATTGATTCAAAATGTTAATTCATTTATGAAGAATTGGCCAGAACCATCTTCATCCATCCATGTTTGCATTCAAGATTTTATATATTACTCTATCTCATTGGTCTATTTTTTCCTTTCATAGTGAGTATTGCTGGAAATCAATAGTCATTATTATTTTCACAAAATATGTTCTATATGTAAGTTTTCCTAATCCATGCTTTTAAAAATATAAATCCTCCTAATGAATGAAGTCCTTCTAATGAAATAATCCCCCTCCCCCTCCTCCTCCTCCTCCTCCTCCTCCTTTGAAATGCAATCCTTTTCCAACCACAGTGGTTACATTCCTGAAAATGCTCACTTAAAAAAAACTTGATTAAGATTTCATATTTTCAAATGGAGACACTGAGATTTTCCACCCACTACTCTTTACAGTATGAGCCAGTGTGGTGTAGTGGTTAAGGTATGAGGCTAGAATCTGGGAGACTATGAGTTTGAAGTCCCACCTTAGGCATAAATCCAACTAGGAGACCTTCAGCCAGTCCCATTCTCTCAGCCCTCGGAAGAAGAAGGACATGGCAAACCACTTTCAAAAATTCTCTTCCAAGAAAATTGCAGAGATTTGTTCCAGGAGTTGAAGGCAAGAAGTATGATATATTATCTTGGCTATTACTGCAGTTCTGTCCAAGCAAAGCCTGTGTAAATCTGGCAATACTCTTGCTTTGTCTGCCCAGCTAAAACTGGTGCACTGCCAAACTCACCTGGCATTGGCTGCTCACTTTTCTTATATAAGTTTAAAATACCTATCTCATATAGATAAACATTTAATTTTTAAAGGTCAGAGGTATGTTTATTTCTTGCCCAAATCTAGTCCCAGGTGAATTATTTGTTTAATTCATTAAGGGAAGGGGTGTCACACTAATTTATTTATCATTTAAGCAGTCTCTGAATCATTAATTTTGAGAACCACTTTGCTAACATGATGCAATGGAATGTGTGGATGATCCTGGAGGATGAGGGAAAGAGATGTTGCCTAGGAAACAGACACACAAGAGAAAGGGGATCCTCCAAGGGCTTAAAGGTCAGAAGAGAAACTTAGGAAGGACCTGCCCTAATTCATCAGACAATTAAATGTGTCAGCTGGAAGTTTCCACTTTTAGAATTTCAAAATTCTGTTAATGTAACCTTTCCATAATGTAAATTTAGCTTATCTAGTTGTGTTTTCTGTTTGACTTATCCAGGAGGGCTGACGCAAATGCACAATTGTTTGAATGTTCACCAAATATACTTTGGGTTTTGTGATTTTTTAAAAAATAGATATTGATAAATTTTAGCAGATGCCCTGGTTCACATTACATGTACTTTCTCTTTAAGCCTGTGGAGATTTATTTAACATTTCTCTTCCCTTCATCTTGAGGATTTTTCAGTTTACCTTCATTAAACCTTTGTGGTCACTTTGTGCAGCATCACACATATTATTTTCATGTCATCAGTACTGATGTGCAAGATTGTAGTCATAATACCAGACAAAAATGAGGAAGAGTGCACAAAACTGTATTATTTTGCCTGGGGCAAAATATGTTTTTCGTAGATTATGTCTGCAGCTATTTTATACAATGAACATTTAGTTATGTTTGGATGATGTTCATTGGTTCCTCCTGGTTTACTACTTTGTCTAAAACATCTTCTTACTATAAAATGCACCAACTCTTTCCAGGCACTTGGGCATTGTCATATTAATCATGATAAATAACTGCAGAATAAACCATCTTCTGTAATTAAATGAGTCTGAGGTAGATGAATGATACATCTATCGTTTTTCATTTTTGTTTCAAGAGAAAGAAAAATCAAAGTAGGGAAATACTTCATTTAGAGCAGATACCGTATATACTTGAGTATAAGCCGAATTTTTCAGCCCACTTTTTGGGCTGAAAAATTCCACTTCGGCTTATACTCCAGTCAACAAAAAAACTTACCGAGGACTTGTGCGCGGCCGAGGCTTTGGTGCTTCCGGGATCGCGCGCACCTCTCCCAAGCCACCGCCGTCCGGAGACCTGCCGAAGTTTGGGGAGGTTTGGGGAGGTGCGCGCGCAAACCTCCCCAAACGTCGGCAGGTCTCCGGACCTCCGCGCCCTGCCTGCCTGCTTCTTTCCGCAGCGGAAAGAAGCAGCCTGCCTGCTTCTTTCCGCTGCGGAACGAAGCAGCCTGCCTTCCGCTGCGGAAAGAAGCAGGCAGGCTGCTTCTTTCCGCTGCGGAACGAAGCAGCCTGCCTTCCGCTGCGGAAAGAAGCAGGCAGGCTGCTTCTTTCCGCTGCGGAAAGAAGCAGCCTGCCTGCTTCTTTCCGCTGCGGAACGAAGCAGCCTGCCTGCTTCTTTCTGCTGTGGAAAGAAGCAGCCTGCCTGCTTCTTTCCGCTGCGGAACGAAGCAGCCTGCCTTCCGCTGCGGAAAGAAGCAGGCAGGCTGCTTCTTTCCGCAGCGGAACGAAGCAGCCTGCCTGTACTTTCCGCTGCGGAACGAAGCAGCCTGCCTGCTTCTTTCCGCTGGCAGGCTGCTTCTTTCCACAATGGAAAGAAGCAGCCTGCCTGCTTCTTTCCGCTGCGGAACGAAGCAGCCTGCCTGCTTCTTTCCGCTGCGGTATGAAGCAGCCTGCCTTCCGCTGCGGAAAGAAGCAGCCTGCCTGCTTCTTTCCGCTGCGGAATGAAGCAGCCTGCCTTCCGCTGCGGAAAGAAGCAGGCAGGCTGCTTCTTTCCGCAGCGGAAAGAAGCAGCCTGCCTGCTTCTTTCCGCTGCGGAACGAAGCAGCCTGCCTGCTTCTTTCCGCTGCGGAAAGAAGCAGCCTGCCTGCTTCTTTCCGCTGCGGAACGAAGCAGCCTGCCTGCTTCTTTCCGCTGGCAGGCTGCTTCTTTCCGCAGTGGAAAGAAGCAGGCAGGATGCTTCTTTCCGCAGCGGAAAGAAGCAGGCAGGCAGGGTGCGGAGGTCCGGAGACCTGCCGACGTTTGGGGAGGTTTGGGGAGGTGCGCGCGCACCTCCCCAAACCTCCCCAAACTTCGGCAGGTCTCCGGACGGCGACGGCTTGGGAGAGGTGCGCGCGATCCTGGAAGCACCGAAGCCTCGGCCGTGCGCAAGTCCTCGGTAAGCTCCGGGCGGTCACTTGCTTCGCGTCTCCTGAGGGAAGGGGGGGCGACTGGAGCGGGCGTGTTTCCTCGCCTGCTGGGCGCCGCGATTTGCCCGGGGAACGCGCGGGCCCCGAATGGCAGCGTGAAGCGAGGAAGCGGACAGCCAGGGCTTCCCCGAGAGCCGCGGCCACACAGGGTATTCCTGTGTATTCAGGCTTGCAAAATGGCGATCGAGCCTCTGCTGGCGGCAGAGGCTTGCAGAGCGCGGATTCCAGCCTCCGCAGAACGGCGGATCGGCTTATACTCGAGTCAACAACTTTTCCCAGTTTTTGGGGGTGAAATTGGGGTCTCGGCTTATACTCGAGTCGGCTTATACTCAAGTATATTACGGTATATCCTCCCTCCCTCCCCCCTCTCTTACACACACACACACAGAGAGAGAGAGAGAGAGAGAGAGAAAGAGAGAGAGAAAGAGAGAGAGAAAGAGAGAGCAGGGGAGAGAGAGAGAGAGAGAGAGAGAGAGAGAGAGAGAGAGAGAGAGAGAGATAACACATGTTCATACACATAGATGGAAATTTTGAAGTGAAGCGGCAACGTCTAAGAAAGAAAGGGCTAAGCTCCTGTCAGTTGTTAAGGATTACTTGGTACTGGCACTTATATATGAGATATATTTTCTTAACAAGTAAGAATCTAATGGATTAGGTCTTATCTAATTTATGGATTCTGCATTAAACTGTGGCTCATACTGTCTGTGGCTGCTGCTGGCATAATTAAACTTAATGTACTTTTAATGATGTCGTCTTAACTCATATATGATTAGAATCAAACGAAGATGAGCTGTCACCAGTCCAGGAGAGCCTCTTTCTGCAGCTCCTGATGGGAAATATTAATAATGCCAATTTCATGGTTAACAACATTGGTTTTACTGTGGAGACGGCTTGTCATGCTATTGGAGCTAATCTCAGCTGAGCTAAAGCTGAGTAGGTCCCATCATTTAGAAGGGTCTCCATAGAGCAGTAGAGCTTGGCTTTTTAAGTGCACATTTTGTTTGCAAAATGACAAATAAGCCCACAACTAACATTATCAGCTTATGAGAATGAAATAAGACGATCACCCAATGCCACCTTCTGATGTTAGTGTTTTGTTGTCGTTCTGAGTGTTTGCCAGCCATGCTTTGATTCTATCATCAGTTCTAATTTTGAGACTGAGAAAATTTGGAAGTTATTAAATTCTGTCCTAAATCACTCTCCCTCTCCCGCTGTATAGCTAAGTAATCTCATTTTTGTTTCTACATTTAAACAAATGTGTGGCACATATATTTGTGGCCTGGCATGGCTGCTTTTCTGCTAGTGCGAAGCAACCATTGGCATGAATGAAGAAAAAGAGAAAAAGCAGCTTAGTTTGGGCCTTGAAATACAGCCACGCTTTCACAAAGCCTGATGAGCTGGCCTGATCGGTAGCCAGGGCGGGTGTGGAGTGATTTTTGACAAGCAGTTCCATTGATGCAACAAGGTATATACAGTAGGTGATGTGGACTAGAGCCATGGGGAGCATATCCATCTCTTCAGTTGTTGTGGACGTGCTGTCAGTTGAGGTGGAAAGTGGGAGAGGACAGTAAAGATAAGAAAGAGGTCCAGCTAGAACCGTCAGTAGAGTGTGGGACTTCTTAATCCCAGGGTTGTTGGTTTAAGCCCCATATTGAGTGTGAAAGGTATTGTTTTGAACTGGAGACATTGCAAAGATGCTAAGAGATCCAGAAACACATACATTTGCACTGAATTCCTTCCATAGGAAATTTAAGTCATAGTATTCTTATTTATTCCCTTCCTGGTTTGTTAACTAGAAAGCTCTCTTCAAACCAAGGCATTTAAAAGGAATTCTTTAGCTCCATTTGTTTTACTAACCTACCTAAATATAATGGTATGCATGTATGTATATGTTCTTTTTCACTAATGATTTTACTGTATGCCCGCTGTGCAGGACAATCCTACACATATCACATTAGAATAGCTTAAATACCTTTCAGGTGCTTTTGAAATTAATTAAAATATTTTGTTAACATTGACTAGTTAGTGAACTGAAAAACCTAATAATATAAGATCTTATCTATAATCTACAGACCAAGTGATTCTATATTTCATTCATCAAAAAACACATGATTATATGCCAATGCAAAACAGCAGGGTGCACTAAAATTGGAAACCAAGGAAGTACTGTAGAAGGAAAAGAATCCTATTGGTTTGTACAAATAGTTAAGATTGGGGCCCCCATTGTGCATCACTCATGAGGAATGACATCTGCCCCTTTGATGCCTTTGGAGCTCTTTGCAGATCCTTGTTGCAATCCATTCACATCCTTTTAGAATGTTTGGTTCCTTATGCGGAGAGTGAAATATTTGAAGATGCACCTGGATCAGTTAACTAGAAATCAGGTTCTGTAGTCAGACACGTGAGCACAATAGTACAAATTCACACATAGAATTACTGGCAGATTATGAAAGAAAAACTGTTGATGAAATAGTTTAGTTTACAAAAACTGTCCATTGGGCTTTGTAATTTTTGGATTTAATTTTATATGGGAAAAATAAGCAGCATGTGATGGTGGTAATTTAGAAGTTGTAATGCAACTCTTTGAACTCTATAACTCTCTCTCTCCCCCTCCCCCCCACACACAGAGTGGTGGGATTCAGTGGGTTCGCACCACTTTGGCAGAACAGGTAGCTAATTTTTTGTTGCCCATCACAAATCTGAAAAATGTGCAGACTTTGAAATGTCAGCAGGTCAAATGAATCAATTTGGTTCATTTAACTTTCATCTTAACACTTCCCCTGTTTATGGCTTAAACCTCTCAGAAATAATTATGCATGCTTGAATAATTCATTACTTACGATGAACGAATAATAAATCATTATTTAAGATTTATAACAGTCATCTGTATTACTGTGCCAATGTTAGGAACTTTGAAAAGCTATGAACTGAAATTTTGAGACCCAAAGCAGAAGAAAACTGAAGTAAAGATACTGTAGGTGACTGGGCTTTTGGACTGGCAAAGCTTCATTAGCATGAAAAGACTGCTTCATTATACCACGAACCTAATTCCTCATCAGGTTTGTAAAGCAACATAAAATATATTCAGGGTACACTACTTGGGCTTCCTTTGAAATTACAGCTATACAACAAGCCACTAGCCTTCCTCAGGCAGTGAGATTGAGCTTGCATTCGGGAGAAGCAACTACAATGGACAATTTCCTTTGTCCTTGGAATATCTTCATGTGATTAAGGGTGCGCTTTAGTGGAGAATGTCCACCAAGAGAAAAAGGTAAAGGTAAAGGTTCCCCCGCGCATGCGTGCTAGTCATTTCCGACTCTAGGGACCGGTGCTCATCTCCGTTTCAAAGCTGAAGTGCCAGCGCTTGTCCAAGGACGTCTCCGTGGTCATGTAGCCAACATGACTGGATGCCAAAGGCACACAGAACGCTGTTACCTTCCCACCGGAGTGGTCCCTATTTTTTTACTTGCATTTTTACGTGCTTTCGAACTGCTAGGTTGGCAGAAGCTGGGATGAGTAACAGGCGCTCACTATGTTACGCGGCACTCTGGATTCGACCCGCCAAACTGCCGACCTTCTGATCGACAGGCTCAGCGTCCTAACCCACTGAGTCACCGCGTCCCTACCAAGAGAGAAAACACCCCTACAAATTTTCATTCTCTGAGCATTAGGTTCTGAGAGTTCTTACATAGTCTATGAAAAACTAACATGATAGAAAATCTGGCAGTTACAAAACCAAAGGATAAATATAGAGCAAAAGAAGACGGGAAGGAAAACAGCATTATTTCATTACAGAGGGCTTGTTCTTGAATCAGAACAGTTGATAAAAATCCTTTGGTTATGTCAAAGTATGGCCAGAATATTTATTATGGCTTCCTACTTTCTTTACCTCTAGTTCTGGAATTTCTTGTGAGATTGCCTATGTGTGGGATGAAATCTCTACAGGAAGTGACACAAAGAGGGTGGGTGGAGCTGGCATCCTTTTGCCCTTTTCTCTGAATGCAAGTAGATTGTTACCACCTTTTACAACACCTGAAGGGGCTGCTATCATACATTAGGCTAGTGACTAGAATCCCCACATTATGCTATCTTTATCAGACAAAATCCATTTCCATGCACCTAAGTGGATGCTTTGTTGTTAGATGGAGTGCATATACATACAGCTATTTGTCATAAACCCCAAATTTGCTATCATGCGTTCTCACATACACTTTTAAAGTAAATCATATCATTTACAAAACACAGTGCCTGATTTGAGATTATTCTGCTAGTTGCTTTAGAATTGAGATATCCAACCGGTAGCTCATACACCAGATCTACATATTACTCTTAAGAAATTTTACAGAGCCTTTCTAGCCCAACTGATTTTTTCCCCTTTTATCTCATAATAGAAGCCCCCCCACCCCCATTTTCAATCATAGTGAGAGGGTTTATAATATTGCTACTGGAGTCCCTTGGCTTTCAGAGGCTTGACAACTTATAGCTATAGAAGTGTTTAATAACTGGAGAGGCTGATTTTTATTATGGGCTCTGCCTCCAAACATAAATAAGATTGATTTATACTAAAGGGTCTGGAGGCTAAAAATCATATGACAAACAGTTGAGGGACCTAGGTATGTATGTCTAGCTTATCAGAGAAAAGGATCATGGAGGACATGATAACTCTCTTACAGTATTTGAGGAGCTGTCACAAAGAAGAGGGGATTGGCTTGTCTTGACAACATTGCATTTGATTAGTTAAACAGTATATGTACATATACATATGCTAAATCTGTATATATGTGTGTGTGTGTGTACACATGTACATATACATATGCTAAATCTGAAACAATCCCTTTGGGATTTTTCATGCTAATTACCCATAATAGTACTTCTATTGTCTTTGGAAAGTTCTGTACTGTTTGGTATATAGACAAAAATATAATGTAAATTCTTGCCAGTTCATTTCTCTCTTTGTTTTTGTTTTCTCCCACTTCTCCTCCTCCCCTTCCTCCTCCTCCTCCTCCTCCTCCTCCTCCTCCTCCTCCTCCTCCTCCTCCTCCTCCTCCTCCTCCTCCTCCTCCTCCTCCTCCTCCTCCCTCCTTTAGTGTGTGTGTATTTGTTCTAATCTGGATGTAACAATTGATTGGGAAGATGCTGAGGGCAAACTAAACTGGAAATTACAATAATTTTCCAACTGAACCAATCTGTCATTTTCTGCTTCCTGAAAGTAACTCCTGTTAATAAATGGAATGTTTTAAAATGATGTCAAAATCAACAAATCAGCCCTTGGGACAAAGTGGCTATTAAGCTTCTGTCAAGAACACATTGATTTCTCATTCTGCTTATACAAACAACATCATGTACCTTTTATCTAAGAAGTGTGGATAATAATGTGCCATTAATTCTGATGCCGGCCTGAATGAAGAAGGAATTACTGGCAAGGTGGTTTAGAGAACATGTTAAACCATCCCTATAGAGTAATGAACACACAAGGTGACTGTTATATTATCTCATATTGATTCTCAGGAATGAAAAGGTATTTTGACAATCAGCCTATGCCATCACACAGACCATGTGGCTAATAAAAGAGATGTGCATTCTGTATATTATTATTCCAGAGAGAGTGCTGTGTTAACATTAACTTATTAAATCTTAGAAATAACTCTCATGGTAGGAATTAAATGTATTTCAGACTGGTGGGTACAGCGAAGCATAATGAATGTGCCTTGCATGTTTTTAGGGAATAGTAGTTTAGATCTGAATGGCTCTGCATACTTAAGTTTTAGGCAGTGAACAAATCCAATTCAATCTAGCCTAATCCATCAATAATAAAATTTATGGCTACATGTGTTCTGTGAACTAGAAAACCTGGAAATTATGTTTTTAAAGGAAGTGTTCCTTTTCAAAAGCAATGATAAATTGAGGAGCTTCAGCAACACAATAACCCACCCTCCTCCAGTTTTGAACTGCCATTCTCTAATTCAAAATGTATGCTGCATATTTATGGCCATCTCAATACATCCAGAATATCATTCCATCACTTTCAACAGTGTGGATGTTTCCATTTCCAGGTAGGTCACTTCTTTGTGCATACAGGTCTCTGAAATGGATCATACAGAAATCCAGAGTGTTACAGAACAATAAAAATTAGCATCTTCTATCAACTGCTCTGTGATGACTCAAGGCTATTGTATTAGATTTGAATGTGGCAGTAAACTGCAGTTTATTTTAGGACTCCAAGGAAAAAATTGGAACTTATCATTCTATTTTCTAAACCACTTTGGTGTAATGCGTATACCTGGACAAATTAATCATAACTTCTCTCCCTGGTTCTAACTCTACCCTCTTCCATCCAGCACTAATTCTCAATCAATAAAGCAAGTTAGCCTTCCTTTCTAAATTTTGTAGAAGTGGACAGACTGCAGATAAAAGTTGCAGTCATGCTCAGAATCTTGTTTTCCTTCAAGGATGATATTGTACCCAGATGGATTTGAAGAAATCAAAATTCTTGGAAAGCAGACATTGAGAAAAGTTCAAATCACTTTTTAGATCCCACACCATAAAAAGAAAGAATATATTGACAATCAAATGAGAAGGGAAGTGTTGAAAGGAAAGGGTTCAGAGGCATAAATCTCAAAGCTTGAGGACAAATCAAATAGTTTTTCTGATTTCCCTTCTGCTTTGCTTTGTGATCCAAAGAAAAATAACCTATTTTCTACTTTAAAAAAACAACAACCTGTAGCCCAGTTTCTTTGTTGTTAACAGAATAACAGATTTGGAAGGGTCCTTGGAGGTCTTCTAGTCCCCTACTCAAGCAGGAGACCCCATGCCATTTCAGACAAATGGTTGTCCAGTTTCTTATTAAAAACCTCCAGTGTGGGAGCAGCCACAGCCTCTGGAGGCAAGCTGATCCATTGATTAATTGTTCTAACTGTTAGGAAATTTCTCTTTAGTTCTAGGTTGCTTCTCTTCTTGATTATTTTCCATCCATTGCTTCTTATTCTGCCTTCAGGTACTTTGGAGAATAGTTTGCCCCTCCTCTTCTTTATGGCAGTCCCTTAGATATTGGAAGTCTGCTATCATATCACCCTTACTCCTTCTTTTCATTCAAGTAGACATACCCAATCCCTGCAACCATTTTTAACCTTCAGTCCTCTTATCATCTTTGTTGCTCTTCTCTGCACTCTTTCTTGATCCTTAGCATCTTTTTTATATTGTGCCAACCCAAACTAGATAAAAAAAATTCAAATGTGGTCTTACCACACTTGGAATATTGTTTGTATAGGGGAACATGATGGCATTCTTCAAATTATCAAGGATAGATGCAATGTCCATACACAAACAGCCACTCCAAAAATTATTTATATTATTATTGCCATTCTATTCTTTCATATGATCTAATGGCCTGAATAGTATATTGTCCACTTATTTCTAAAACATTTAGGACAACTTTAGGGTGCTTCATTTATGCTTTGACTATTTCAAGATGTTCTTGGTTCATGCTTCTCACACTCCATGTTCCAGTGTTATATGTCCTTGTTAAAAATCAAAGCCTTGTATCAATAGAGGCATAATCAGTGAATAGTTTTCTTGTGGTTTAGTCATATAAGTACCACCAGATTTATTTGTGGGAACACAGCATTCCTTTCCAGTAGCTCATATGTTTTTAAATGGTGGTGGTGGTAGTGGGGGAAATCTCCCGATATGCTACCCAAACTTGCCTGTATGTCTACGGCAAGAACATAGTGTTTTCTTACTAATAGAATGAAAATGATTGGCCATCATGTCCCAGGAGATGGCCTTTATAATGTCACAGATAGGATCGATGTTTCCAATGATCTGTGGGAATCATCCTTGCTAGTAAAACTGAAAGTAGAGCTAAAATTAAGAATACTGGAAAGTGGGGTTGAGGACATAAGGGTTGGCAACTCATCTAGGAAGAGCAACTCCAGAATCAAACTACAAAGCAGTTCTTTCCAGCTCCCTACTGATCATAATTTTTGAGCTCTGTGGTAGGCTTTGACTCCATCACAAGACACATCAATGCTGTTGTAAATTCTACCCAAATACAAAGCACATTGTCACATTTGTGTTTTCACACTGTTGATGCCTAAGCAATTACCTTTTATTTTATCTTGCAAAACAATATAAGCACTAGAGAGCAAGTGCTAATGTGTTAGTTCTCAAAGTGACAGTGAATCTATATATTAAAAATACCTCATGAACATATCTCTTGAATCTTAGAGACAAAATGCAATATGCGTACAGACATCTGGAGGCTGGAGAGGGCAAATGAAGAAACATGGGTCACCATGTCATGACATAAAGTCTGCCTATTATTGGTATTGAGGGTGCAAGTACAATGGGGCTGAGTTTATATCATGATGTCCCTGATGCAGGTTTTATCCTTTTGGCATCACCATGGATATCTGTAGATACCTCTGAATGTTTCTATTTTAATCAAACAAAGCAAATGTTCTTAGATGAATGGAAGAGTATATTGTTTGCATGTGAAAGTTTCCAAATCCTAGGTACAGCTACATATTTCCTTGTAAAGTCTTCCTGTGCCTTTAAAATCACAATCTACAGTCAATAGCTCCTAAATCAGAGATGTATGCTTTTTCTGAATTGCAAATGGCCCTGTCCTTGGCCCTTGAGTGGTGTGATGAGTGCTGCAATTAGAAAAGTAGTGGCTCAGGAACTAATTTATAACCTATATTGAATTTATATAAGTGAAGCTAAATTTATTCCATATATATTTCAACTCAATTAAAATTAAATGTAATCAATATAATTACTCTCCATCTCATGTGCCACACTGACACATTACAAGCTACCATTTGCAAACAAGTTTGGGAGTCCTGAGAAGGCCACGTTCAAGGCCTGGGCGAGTGACAGGAACTGCTGAATCATTCCTGGCTGAAAATGGCTTGATAGGCTGATGGAGAAAGACAGTTATTCCGATTATCTGTTTAACAATTCAGCAATTATTTCAATAAGACTCTGTGCTTTGGGGGCCTTTTTCTATAGTTCAGTCATAGATATTCAAGATCGTTACTTATCTCTGGTCTGAACTAAATTAAGCTTTTTATATATTTTACTTCATCATGAATTGCTTTGAAATTTTAAATGCTTAGAGTCAAATGTGATGTCATGACTAATGGGAAATTCCTAAAAATATTACCCCGCATGGGCTTTCATTAGCCATAGAAGAGAAGTTCTATCTACCTGGTCCAACTGTGGGTGAGTATGTGTGAGAATGTTTATTTATTTATTCATGAATTCATTAATAATTATCTTTTCTTTTCAGGCATAGGACAGTCCAGATTTTAGTGATAGAGGAAAAGATTAAAAGTGACCAAATTCCTGTCTCATGTTAGTTTTTTTACTGAGGTTCACTCATGTTTATTTGACAACTTTCTGTGGCATTGAGTTAGGCACCTTTGCAGTAGAACAGGGGTGTCAAACTCAATTTCATTGAGGGCCACATCAGCATTGCGGTTGCCCTCAGGGGGCCGGGTGGTTATGGCCTAGGTGGGCGTGGCCTACCGGGTGGGTATGGCCAGGGTGGGCGTGGCTTACTGGGTGGGCGTGGCTAGTGCACGTATGGCCTACTGGGTGGGCATGGCCAGCTCTACATCGTTCGCATCAAGGGTGCCTATGGGGGCCTGGGCAGGAGTGGGACAGATCTGAGGGTCTCTGGCAGGAGGAGGGTCTCTGGGCCAGGGCCAAGGCAGTGGGGGCCATTCCCTCACTGTTTCCAGGATGGCTTCGCGGGCCGCATGAAACCACTTTGCGGGCCGGATCTGGCCCCCGCGCCTTGTGTTTGACATGTCTGCAGTAGAATATTGAATTAGATAGGATTTTGGTTTGACCCACAGATCCTTTTACTTTTATATCATGTAGATAATCATAAAACGTTCAGTGAGATAGGCACATGAGTCTTCCCTAGGATTGAATAAATAGCTATTGTATAGTGACCATTGCATTTATCTGGCAAATATTTCCTTAAATTCTAATACTGTACTCATATGCTTAATTTTTAACTGCTTTTTTAAAGCATTATTTAAAATTTCTTAAAAGGATGACATACAAATAGCAGAACAACTCTACATGTAAAACTATAATGCTATTTAAAATAAAGTATAATGTAATCACAGAAAACTGAACAAAAAATCCCCCCCCAAAAAATCTGTGAAAACATGCAAATGATGACTTCTTCATCTTTTCTCCTACTCAGTATTTCTCTCCAGAACACTCAGTTTGGTTTGCATTAAACAAAACAACAACAAAACAACAACAACAAAAAACAACCAGCCCATTTCATTCCAAATTTAGATAAAACATCGTTTAGGTTTGGACAAGAATGCCCAAAATTAATCTTCTGTTTAATTCAGCATAGAAATATATGCTCGCAAGACTTCTGAAAACATAAACATTTAAAATAAAATTCTAGATAGGTCAGCTACTTGTCTCCATGGCCAAAAGTTTTATTCTCCCAATCATGGTGTTTCTGATACTGGTGGCCTTATACCTATATGGAAGAACAGTAAGATGAACTAAAAAAATCCTATACTACTTTCTCCAGTAACTGAGATCATTGTAGATCCTATATTTATTTCTTAAAGGTAAAGCTAAAGGTTTCCCCATTTCAGTTGTGTCTGACTCTAGGATGTGGTGCTCATCTCCATTTCCCAGCCAAGGGAGACAGATTTGTCTGAAGTCACTTCAAACTTGCTAGTAGAAAGTTAATCTGCTTTATTTAGGGACCGTTATGCTCATTTTGAAGATCAAGCCACCTGCTTCAAAATGATGCCATGGCAGCACCATCCAAGAAGCATCACCATGTCCTTATTGATAATAATGATAAGGCTGCTGTATTCATGAAGAGCAATAACATACTTTCAAAAGTTAAGAATGGAATTTTCAAGATTATAAGAACATTCTGAAAATCTGATTATTGGCTGAAAAGACATTTATTATTGCTACACATTTAGATGCTCTTGGACTCCTGCTTTCCTAGTTCCATTGGAGAAAAGATGAGAGAAAGGAAATTATTTTCCAGGAGTTCTTAAAGTTACTTGGTTTCTTGTGTTCAGCCCCATATTTATGTTCACCTCTATTAATATAGTTTTGTAGTCGTGTATTTTATTTTATATTTTTTCCTGAAAATTATGGTAACATCTAATTTTGATAAGAGTTCATTTATGACATATTTCCTTTTGACTGCAGCCATGATTTAACATTCCCCCCCCCGAGTTTAGATCAGTGGTGTGATTTACAGAAATGGATTTCTTTTTTACTTTTACAAAGAGTAAATTAAGTTTCTAAAAGAAAAAGAAAAAAGAAAAGATGGCTTGCTTGGTTCTTGGATATTTTGCAGAGACAAATAATCAGAGGTAGAGAGAAGATAATTGAAATAACAGTTTTTAAATTTGTGATTTGGATCCTGTATTTTCATTTATAAAATGAGCTTCAGCCCAATGATGGACATATTTTGAAAAGATGGTATGAGGAAAGAAATAAGGATAATGTTTTGTTTGGGAATAGAAGAAAAATCATTTATTAAAAGATCCCAAAAGGAAAAAGATGGATTTGTTGCAGAAAACAAAAAAAAAAGTCGGGAAAGAATGAGATTTGGAGAAGGTCACAGAGCAGAATCAGAAATTAGAGTGAAGCAAAGTAATGTACACTTAAGTGATTTGTGAAGTAAAGTTTTTAATAGTGGTGGGAGGATTGAGGTATAAAGAAGGATGGAAAGGATTAAATTGCAGTAAATTGCATAAATCTGAGCTTCCTGTGAAATAATTTCAAGGACTATTGTATGCATTGGCCCTTTGAATATATACATTGTAGAGCATGGGTGTTAAACTTGATTGCGTCACATGACGTATCATGATGTATCGTGAAGTTTTTTTGCCTTTGTTCTCCAGTTCTACTTTGTTCTGTGTAAAATATGTTAATGTTATAGAACATATGCCATGGTTTATAGATCCTTAGTCATACTCCATGCAACAGTTATGTAACTTCTTTCTGGAAGCTTCTTTCTGGGAATAATTCTATTTTGAATCTATCTTACATTTATGTTTCTGGAATGTATATATAGCCATTTGCTGATAAATCTGGATGAAAGTTTTACACCACATTGCACTATAAAGAAAAACTCCCTTCTGAACACTTTTGCATGCACAAATTTTCAAACAAATAAAACCTTTCTAAATAAACAACTGGAACACTTTCTTAAAAGGAAGCTGCCACTGTCACTGAAAAAACATGCACATTTCAAAAGCTTCTAATGAAAGAGCTTAGTCCAAATATCTCTGACCTTTTTAGGCCAGTGGGCCTATTTGCAATTTTGAACATGTATGATAGACCTAAAGTTGTATGATAGACCATAAAAACGGTGGATCCATTCTGTAATACTAGAAGGCAAATGCCTATCTTTAAAAAATGCCATCTACATGGAGCCTAAAGGTATTGCTTGAAATACAGATTATAACAGTGGTGGGATTCAGATATGTGAACAACCGGTTCTCTGTATGGATGCCATTTCCGGAAGTCCATTCTTGGCCTGGGCAACAAAACATTAGCTACTGGTTCTGCTGAAGAGGTACGAACCGGCTGAATCCCACCACTGGATTATAACCTATAAAGCTGGCATTTTGCTTTATAGCATGCTAATTTCCTATTCATTTATAAAACTCTTAAAAAAATTAGGTAGGTGGCCAGGGAGTTTGAGGGATGTCTGCAATTTCATCATCATCATTATTCCTGGGCCCAACATAGGCATATCGAGGCCCCTAGGGCATAAATAATTACATGTGTAGCTAATGCACTAATCACTGGTATTTTTCATATTTATTTTTTTCCATTTTCAAGCTTAAGAGTCCTTCTGACAATTTCCTGATTAGCAGCTCAATTGCTTCAAATGTTGAGGACATTTGTACATTCACATTCAAAGTAGTAATGTGGAGATCTATTTTCACATAGTTCAGTTGTACTCACACAGTGAATAACCTCTGAAGCAATTCAACATCACTTTACACAAACACATTCGTTTTCATGCAGTTGTAAAATTATGTTGCTCCCGATTTCCTGGCAGCCATTTTGCTTTAAGTCTAAAGGGTGCCCAGAACTGCTAATCAGGAAATTATATGATGAATCTCTGGGAGGAACCTGAGTTTGAAGTGGGCTTAGAGCCATCACTACAGTAGTTAGGATTCTCAGGTGTATCTTTCTTGCACCACAAATAGACATAACAACAATTATAGTCAGTCATGGGCATGCTGCTACAAATATAATCCAGAACTAATTCCTTTTGCACAGGAATCTCCCTAGAAATTCAAACAGATATTTTAACATGTGCTCCAGGAAGAAAAAAAGACATCTGGGTCTTTAAATAGGACTGTTCATACTAGAAAATTATAACCTCCATGACTTGAAAATTCTTCAATTATTCATTTGCATTTTACTTTTATTCTTTCTTGTTTCTTTTTACATTTGTTTACATATTTTTATTAATATTTAATAAACATTTTTAAAAGACTGCTAATACCCCAAATAAATAATATTTCAGGATTAAGTTCACTGCATAACTTTGGGACTTAGCTCTGTCCATCAACCTCACCTATTGCACAGAGATAAAATGAGAGTGGAATTGTGTCTATCAGCTTATGATCCTAGAGAAAAAAAGTGTAAATAAAAATGTAAATAAAAATATAAATGATATTTGGAGATTAAGGAAGGAATTCAGATAAATTTCACTGATTCCTAAACAAATAAGAAATACATATTAAACAGCAGTTCTAGTACCTGAGAAACATAATCTTCTGATACAATTTATTTGGATTTCCCTAATCCTACACACCCCAATAAGAAATTGCTAAGATCACAATGAACCATGGTATGAAAGTGAAATCACGGAATTTTACCTGGAGGTTCACAATTCTGAAGTTCTTCGTAGCAGTTTTATAGAGAAAACTGATTTTGCTGTGGTATAGGATGTAACATTTCCTAAACTTGTTTGGCAACCCAAAGTCTGCTATTGTTTAGACATTATTAATCTTAAAAAATAAGTTCTCATTGATCTAATGAGTCTGAAGAATTCATGAACCATGAACGAATAGAAATAACGATGCTATAACTTGCAGCAGCATAACCTTAAATTCCCTGCCCTATGGTTAACCTCAGGTGAGTGGATGGGAAATAAAGGCAGGGCAATGACATGTGCAAAATAAATGTAAATACATTTTTCAGGGTTCTGAGTTCCTAATTACCTTCTTGGATTTCATTATTTATCTAATATTGACAACAGTCAACCTCCAGCATTACTTACTCCAGCCGAGATCATAGTTAGGTTACAGTTTTTGAAAGGACACACTGTGTAGTAACACAACACACTTACAAATCAGATTAGGTATTTGGAAAAATACCATTATTATTATTATTTTTTTAAAAAAATCATTTGGTAAATCAGACTTGCCTTATAGTTGGGGCTGGCAAATCATAGTCAGAGAATAAGTGTTAAGCATTACTTTATTTATATAGTATATTTTATCCTGCCTCTGAGATCTGCCCTCGTAAAATCACTTAGTAGTAATAAAGGTTGCTCAAGCACAAGCTTATATAAATATACAAAAGCCACATGTAATATAAAACTGTGGAAATCAAGCCAAGTTTGATATTGTTGGAATTCAAAGTCATGCATAAATCATGTACTTGGGAAAAATGAAGGCAAGCAAATTCATTTTTATAGCTTTTTAAAAGGCTTGCAATGAATCTGAAATGTACTAAGTAGGAAGGCTGTTCTGAGATTCCAGGTCCACCACCGAGAAAACTTGTTTAAATTGAGCTAATCGTTGAGCTTACGATCAAGGATCCTGACAGTGATCTGGAGCATGTAGGCAGAATCTTACGGATGAAGTGAATTCATAAAGAAGATCTTTAGGAATAGATTTAGACCATTCAAGGTTTTAAAGCATTTTGAAATTCACTTGAGACAATAAAGTTGTTGATGATCTTGGGGCTTGGTGGTCCCCTTGCCTTCACTTTCTTGCACCAATATCTGGAATAATATGGAGGTTTGTTTGTTTGTTTTGCTGTTGCAAATACAGGAATAAATCCAATCTGGGTTGGTCATGAAGACCGGAGGTTCTGTCTTCTGAGCTTTTGGACTCATGCTGGAGCCAATCCTCAGGGACCGACCCAGATTGGATCCTGCAACATTATCCTGGGACACATAGATTCACCTTCATTTGTGACAGAAATAAATGAACAGCAGGAAGATGTGGAACAGCAGACCTCAAATGGTGCCCTTCCAGATGTGTTGATTTGAATAAAGGGTAGACTTAATAGGACACTATAGAAGGTGAATGTATCTAGAAAACATGACCTTGGGGAATGATGAGCAGAAAAGAGTGTATCACTTTATCTCAGGGCTTGCTTGTTTCTTTCTTCTTTTTTTAAAAAAAAATATTTTTTTTTGGCTGACATAATGAGCAATCTGGAACTAGTCTGTTTGATTTTTGTGCAAGGTTTGCTTTTATAGCCTTTCAAAGATATAATTCTCCACCAACATTAGAAAATAATAAAGTGTGGGGTTTCTGCGATAAACTTTTTCTTAATTTTTATTTTATATTGGAGTTTATTGTCTACTTGTATGCTACCCTGGTCATTTTAAATCATAAAAACAAAATAAATAAAATGTACAAGCCTGCAAAGTTTACAGGATAGAATGATTGTATATCGATAATAGTTATTCTAGACAACATGGATTGGTGGGATACGCAAATGTCACTTGGTGACAGCTACATAGAAGAGCAATGCAGCTTACCAAGTTGATTATTATGGCTTAACTATGGCTAATATATTTTCAACTAGCCAGTATAATTCCATCTCTCTCTCTATCATCTACCTACCCACCCACTACCCAGTCTGACAGTTGACCCATGTCAAGGAAGGCAGCTATGCTCACAAGTAAACTACTAAATACTTAAGGAACTTCAAAGGGATTCACAAGTGGCTGGATAAATCTTAATAAAGAGGATCATGACTGAACCACAGCTGTGTAAATACTACTGAATATCCATTATTTCTAAATCAGCTTCTCCAGACTGGTGCCCTCCCAATTCTGTAAATTAAATTTGGAACATTTCTAGAGGATACATTCACACAGACAAAGAAATATACTCCATGAGAGAAACATCCTGAAACAGCAGATGCCAAGGGAATAGTCTGTACTGTATATTGCAGTTGCTGTAGTTGTATTATTTTATAAAAGTGAACAGTTTTAATGTCACATGCACACCACCATTAGCAATAGGTTCCATAAAGCCAGAATAGTTTATCCTTCTGAACACAGAAATATTTATTCTGTAGGTACTCAGATAATGATCAATATCAAACAGCCATGGATGCCATTTTTATACTTCCTCATTGGATCTAACATAACTCCACAGTCTGAGAAGAAAACCATGCTTTAAGTCTAAGTATGTAGCTAGTATGGGTGACTTTTAAATCTTACTTTCGTTGAACATGTTGAACATCTTAATATTCTGGGAGTTATAATTCAGCAACATCTGAAGTGCCAATTTTTTTCATTTCTGACTTACAAGATACACACAGAATTAAGCTCCATTGATTTATTATGGAACTAGCCTGCTTGTAAACCTGTAAGGATTGTAGCCCTAGAATAAATTCAATACACAATCATACAGCAAAATAAAACAAAGCAAAACAAAGCAGACACTCATAGTTCAAAATATGTATGACACCATTATTGTGTACTTCACCCTACAAATGTGACAACATTGTATAAAGCTGCTAATTCTTGAACCAGAATGAAAGGTGCAATCCCACTGTTGATCATTTGCTATACTAAATTGAATTTCTAGGTTGAAACTGGGGCTAAAAAATAAGACTCCATAAGAAGATAGAAGTTGCTTTGTCATTTTGACAACTTATACTATATGGACAGTTTTCTCTTTCTGTGTGCTGCATTTTAAAGATAATTATGTATTCTGTACAAATAGTTAAGAATCCAAGCTAAACATTGTAACTTCTGAAGTACAGAATTATTTTAAATATGTTAAGTATTTAAGTATTTTTCAAAATGGTGTCAATCTGTTTCAAGTACACAACTGTATAAAACAAAGTTCCTCACCTATTTTTCCTGACCATTTTGAATATTTCGTAGATCCTCCTTTTGCAAATTATATTCAATTCCAAGAAATAATTGCTTTTAAGAATGAATAATCACAAAAAATAAATAAATGTTGGTATATACCAGGGGTAGGCAACCTTAGCTCTTTTATGACTCGTGGACTTCAACTCCCAGAATTCCTGAGCCAGCCATACTAGCTCAGGAATTCTGGGAGTTGAAGTCCACGAGTCATAAAAGAGCCAAGGTTGCATACCCCTGGTATATACTGACATGTCCCTTGTTTTATTAGTGGTGCAGCTAGAATAGCTTTCCTGAAACTGCAGCCTTCCAGGTGAATTGGAACCAAATCCAGACCTTCAGGCCACAATGACCGCTAGACATATTTAGAAGGCTCCAGTTTAGCATGAAGTCCACGAGTCATAAAAGAGCCAAGGTTGCCTACCCCTGGTATATACTGACATGTCCCTTGTTTTATTAGTGGTGCAGCTAGAATAGCTTTCCTGAAACTGCAGCCTTCCAGGTGAATTGGAACCAAATCCAGACCTTCAGGCCACAATGACCGCTAGACATATTTAGAAGGCTCCAGTTTAGCATGATTAAATATCATTATGTCCGATTGGCATGCAAGTAATACCAATATTGCCAATTGAGAGGTTTGGGGATTACAGGAACAATCATAACCTTGTAAGTCAGGAATGGACAACAGTGGTTATAGTTGCATCCATTGGGCTGTGAGAATCTGCTTCCTACAGAGAGCTGTAATTTAATTTGCTTCATTATAACTGTGTCAAAAAACCTTCTTCAAAACCTGGCCAGTGAATATAGGGTTTTTTGTGTGTTTACCTTGAAGGTCCCTTTCAATTCAGTTGCTGGCAACAGTTTAGGAGAACAATCAGTTCCCAAACCATTTCCAAAAGACAGATTCAGTTTGAAATGAAACCAGATTGGGTTTTATAGCCTGAAGTTTCAAGTAGTATTACTTTGGCAGTATTTACTATTTAGAATACTTGTTTAAATATTGAAGACAATGTTCTGAGAATTGAGAACTTTTACTTTTACAATTTAGAGGGCTTTAAACATTCACATGTGATTTGGTTTCTGTATTGGCAAGGTTTGAAAACATTGATTGCAATGCATTTTGTTTTGCTTCCATTAATCCAGTCTTGGAACAAAACAATATGGTTAGGAAAGAAAAATGGAGAAAGAATTTGTATTATAAAAAATCCCAGGCAATATTTCTCTCTTTGTTTTTTACATCAATAAAAGACAGGTAAGATGAGTGAAAACAAATATAACTCTTAAACTAAAAAATAAATATATATCCATGTACCAAAGAGCAAAATTTAATGAAAGCCAAAACTGTTAAATATGGATTCTTGTTGAGAAAATGTCAATGTCTTTAAGGGTTCCCCAATTCCCATTATTCTATATTTAAGAAAAGTGTAGTAAAAATACATATTACAAGTTAACATTTCCCCACTTCTTCAGCATCACTCTTTCTTTCCTCCCACCCTTTCGTTGATCAAAAAACATTTTAAAGATGAGTCCTATTATCCATGTCCTATTATCGCAGCCTTTGTCCTTCCACAGATTCATTTAACTGGCTGGTACAATTGTTAGGCAGGCCACTGGTACTTTCTGCTTCAAAGACTTCACATTTCTTTAAATTTCATGGGTCTTTTTGTTTTTGGACCACACAGAAAGGAATTCTTGCACTCTGCTTAAATTGGCTTTTAAGGTGGAAGATAGTTGCAGGAACTTTTAAAGTTCTTGAGACTACCAGAAATATCAGATTGTCCTTGACACTCAAAAGCTTTCTTAAACAGAAAAGCAGGCTTGGTTTAGTGAATTTGGTGCACCATAAATACATACACAGAATTAAACTCAAAATATAATCAAAAGCAGACAAATAATAATAATACACCAAGAACAAGACCTTGAAGAGTTAATATCAGATGCTGAGATCTGAGTCTTGACAAATAGCTGGATGAAGTGATGCAGACAAAAGCTTTCCAGTGGCACTGACAGAAAGAAATAGCTATTAGGCATGCTGTGCCCCCATAAGGGGATTTGCATTTTCCATATTGCCAGTCTTATGAAAGTGCCATCTTAAGAGGAATGGAGGAAGTGGATGGAACAACACAGTGTTGAATGGTTAAAATCAGTTCCTAGAAATCAGACTTCAGTGGCTGCTTACACTTTATAAGCATATGTGATATATGAATGTTTTACAGCCAGTTGTTAGTCACACTTGTGAAAAACAAAACAAACTCATATTATATCAAACCCCACCAGGAAGTCATTTTAGTCTATAGCCTGTGTTGAAGCCTTGATCATCTTTCCTCTATTCTATGCAAGTCTTATGTTTTGCACATTGTTATCTGCAGGTCTTAAGATATTAGAAATTCCTGTGGAGTTTGCACTGGCACTTGGATAAAGGTTTAGCCCCTTGTAAAATCTGGTGTTATGATCCAGTCATGAGCAAATGCATATATGAGGATGGAAAATGTAAGAAGAGGTGGGCTTCCTCTGGACTAATGATCAAGTGGAAGATACTCCTCTTTAACACAGATGTCTTCACTGGAAATTATTCTGCTCTGCTCAAGTAGTTTACTGTTCCTGTTGGAGCTTTTATTTCATTGGGTGTGCCAGCATGCACATGACTGGGGGAAATACTGTTGATAAGTCCACTTTCTAGTGCTTTGGACATCTCTGTAAATTTCAGAATTTCATTGAAAGCTTGGGGTTTTGGATCAGAGACAAAGTAGGAAGCAAGGTACCAGCTGGTTTGTTTTGAGTATTCCACTTCCACTCATGAAGATGGATGAGCTGGAAAACCAACCTGTTGGCTTTTCTGTAGATGCTGTTGCTGACCAAGATTCGATTCCTGAATCTGATTTTAGGTTTTGTTTTTAAATGGAACCAGCTGCAAATACTGAGGAAGGCTGAATCTAGGTGAATGCATTTCCTTGTTGGCATCTTTCAATGAAATCTGGATTTATTCTCATGTCATAGTAAATATATGCAGCTCAGTTACTCCAAGGGATATTCTTTAGATGAGGTCCGGAAAGACCAAAAAGCTGAATGTATTCAAAATAGTTTGGATATTTAACATTAATTGGCAATGCAGGGTTCTCTACTCAAAAATCGCCACAGGAAGGAACATTTACAGAAGTGCAAGAATGAGAAAATGGCTGTTATTTGCCTATTCATTTTTGAGAAGGCAGACAAGGAAATGTGCTTGTGTGTACACATGCACATGCATACAAATGTGTGTCTCTGTGTGTGTGTGTGTGTACAGACACAAACTAACACATTTTCCTGGTTTTCCCCATGTATAGGAAATAGCCCTGGCCTTAAGTGGCTGGCTGGTAAACTGTCCGAGTGATAGCCTATTAAATGCACATTCCAAGAACACCAATTAATTATTAGCAATTAGTGCCAATATAGGTGGCACTAAACTCTACTTACTTGGGATCTTGCAAATCTGAATACACAACATAATTCATTTTTTTTAAAAAAATCTTCCTATTTCTTTCTCCATGTTAGGCTTCTCTTTCAACTGTCCTAGAAGTCCTTTCCCCATTTGACAGGGGAATGGAGAACTCCTTCAACATCCTACTCAGGCTTGTTGTAACAATTTTAACACACAGTAGAATCTTGTTGCTCAAGGTGTCCCCCCCACCCTCTTTCACTATTAGTAGTGTAGACATTTATGGTTTGCATCCCAAACTAAACCTGATTTAAAACTTTTCAGCAGGGCAGGGCTGATATTACCCTGACATCACGGGAATTAGTAATAAAAATATATATTGCACACACTAAGAACTTATTAACAACCAAGTTAAAAACAAAATGGCGCTGTCTTCCTCAGTGTTTCTGTAACCGTGTCTCAGGGATATCTCCAAATTATGTTCAGTCCAGTTGCCCTCTCCTTATTGCAGTACAGGTTGTACTTTCTTCTGCCTGTGGATTTACTGCAAAATAAACAGACACATACAAACACACAAAGAAAACAAAGGAAATGGATCTGATTTCTTCTAGAAGATCCACTGCATTGTCCCTCTTCTTGAATGGTCTGCTTTTGGCCCCTTGCTGGGGTAAGGGAGACCCTGGTCTCATCCAGAAGATCCATCAAGGGACAATTATAATCCCGTTGCTCCCAGGGGCATCCCAGAGTTGTGACCCATGCATGGAATCTCCTGCATGGTTTGGGGAAAATCGTGGCTCACCACCCGTCCATTTTCTCCACTGCTGGTTCCTGCTGCAGATGCTCTGGGGAGAGTTGATGTCCGTATGGCTTCATTGATTGATTGCTGTGGGATCAAACAAAAACCCTTTTTAAGAGAAACAAGGGGGGTCTCCCCCCTGCCCTTGGTAATGGCTGGACAATAATAATACACATCATTTCTTAAATTCCTCCTCTAGTAGTTTTTTAACTTCTATATTCAATTCATTTGCTTCTAAAATACCGCTTATGTAATCCAGGAAAATACTCCTGACTGCTACTAATAGTTGTTATTTATCTCCAGCAATGCCAGCAGGTTGTGAAGCTTTGTTTATTATTACTAGGAGATGCTTTATGTAAGCCAGAGCTTATGATAGACACAGAAGATACATGCATCTTCAGTGTCTTAAGCTTGGGAAGGCTCATTAACGCATCCTTTTATAGGATTGTAGTTTAGGTTATTGTAAGTTACAGATTTAGAGAAAATAGTTCATCTGGAAAGGGAATGGAAAATCACATTAATTAACTGTTAACTGCATTAAATTTAAAGTTTTTTTTAGGGGGGGTCATGTCAAATGACTGCCAGCCTAATTGGAAATTTAGATTCCCATTTTTTAAATAACACTAATATGGAGAGGTGTGTGTGTGGGGGGGGGGTTGATTAAAATGAAAATTCAGTGGGCACAATAGGATTTCATTATTTTCTCACCTCCAAATTCTTGCCTGAAAAATAAATAAATAACCCAATAAGTTTTCATTTCTCTTTCTTGGTCGGGTTCCAACACTGGAAGGAAGTGACAGGAATTGGTATTCATGAGAGGGGAATGAACTTCTTTCCCTCCTGCCAATTCTTTCCTGAAAATAGTGTTTTTCCAAGTTCTTGTTATCATGGGATAATATCAGGTTCTGCCCTTAATGAACAATTACTTTGTTAATTGTTTAACACTGTTAATAGCAACCACCTACCTGAATCTTAAGTATGTCATCAGTTTTGAGTATCGTCCCAAAGGTGTTTTTTTTCCAAAAGATAGCTGGAATTTCTTTGTTTTTGCTTGAAGACGTTTCAATTCTCATCCAAAGAAGCTTCTTCAGTTCTTAAGCTTCTTGGATGAGAAGTGAAAGGTCTTCAAGCAGAACTGAAGAAGCTTCTTAGATGAGAAGTGGAATGTCTTCAAGCCAAAACAGAAATTCCAGCTATCTTTTGAAAAAACACTTTTGGGACAACATGACTTGGATGACAGAATCTCCACAGACATTTTGACTCTCATCTAAATTACTAAACTTTCAGAACTTTCTGTCTTGCATGTATTGATGCTATGAAAAGGCCTGACCATTGGCAGAAGAATAATAGCCAAAGATAAGCTGAGAAATACAAATGGTGCAAGGAACAGGTTATCTGACTTAACAAACCCTGAATTCAAAGGTTAAATCTAGGTTTGTTTATTGAGGATTAGATTCCATGCCTATGTTATGCAGAAAAATGCTTCGCTCAGATATGGTCATTTAGGATTCTTTTCCAACTGAAAGTATGTGGCATATCAGTTAGGAATGTTGGTTATTGTTGTTTACCAGCCATTTGCACAATTGGTCTGCACAAGTCTTATTTCATGATTAACATCTTCATTTCTGTAAATGGTATTGGAAAACTCAGTGGGAGAATGAAAAGCTGTACAAACTAAAAGAGGGCAAAAGCTGCACTGCTCCTAATGCTTCTTACAAATATAAAAACAACAACCATTTTTCTGATTCTGTCAAGTAAGATTTTTTCTACATAGGAAAAGGAATTAATATTACAGCTAAAATACAGCTATGCCTCGGACAGTGAAATGGGTGGTATATAAATTTAATAAATAAAAACTTAAGTTTTTTTTGTAAAAAGTGTTATAATTAAGTATGCAGCTGCTATAATTAGCTGTCTTTGAGATACTCAAGTCAGGACTATGTACATTTCATATGACAGTGTAAGGGTAGCCTGAGCAAGTTTAGGTATGTAATCACCTCACAGTTGCATAAGAAGGATAACGTTTCTTAAAGTGATCTAACTGAGCTATACATATCAGCAAAAACCACATATCTGAAATTTATGAATCTTTCCTGAGCAGATTCTTCTTTGGGCATTCTCACTACCACGGAACAACTGAAAGCAACTTGTACTATGGGAAAAGACAGTATTGTGTTGACCGATTGCATGCTTTGCTAATAAATAGTCCCTAGTTTATTCTCTGGCATTTGAAAATCGGAATAGGGACAGAATATTCTTGGAACCTCAGAAAGTTATTTCTAATTAGTGTAGACAATAGTAAACTAAAAAATACCAAGCTGGAATAAAGCAGTTTTCTCTCTTTTGTAGATACTACAATATCAAACTCTGTTCTTAACTAATCAAGGATAGACTTTTAAAATGTTTTCCAAGGCCAGTCCACTTAGCTTAGATCACTTCCATTTTACTAAAGAACATGAGGCAATTTGCTAACTATTGTGACTGATGGTAACTTGTTGAAATAAGGATGCCTGCAGAATCACTGTCAAATTAAAAAATATTACTCCCTAGCTCCTGACAATCCTGGCCACATCATTTTCAGTAAACTGCCTCACTCAGCTGAACACTAAACAGAGCAGTCAGGTAAAAGTCAGTGTTGTCCCTAAAATATTGACTTTCTATCCTAATCACCATCCTGGTTGGATCCATTTCTAAAAGCCTATTAGGAGGCTGGCTGGTATCCTAAAGAAGGTGTGAAAGGCCTGTGAATGTGTTGCCACCTTCATCCGTTTTGATTCACTTCTTGACTTGTAACAAAACTCGATTAAGGCAACCAGCATGGCTAGTCCAAGACCACCGATGAGGATGTAGAAAACCCCGGCCACGTTGCTGAGACTCAGAGCACTTGTTTTGTCCTACAAGAGAAAGGAAAAGGAAATAGGGATGGGGAGGAAGGAATCAGTTGTTCATTTATTTTGACAAACACAAGAGGAATGCTTAACCTGATAACACTGGGGAGTCACCACTTTTAAAAATACATAAGATATCTCAACTTCCTTTGTTTTTTTTACTAATAGCCTTACCCCATCAAACACACAAGGTTGATTAAAGGTTTCAGTGCGTTTGCGACCCTTTGGAAATGTTTAAGTCTAAAACATCTGGAATCATCACCCCTAACTACTTGACTAGCTTTTGCCAAGATATTGTTCCCCAGTCTTACTGAACTATGATCATTCAGACTATCTGAAGATGATGAGAATTGCACTCCCATATGTCTAATGGGTACTACAAATTGGAGGAATCTAACATATGTAGCTTCAATTATTGATAAAAAGATGAGCTAATATTTACTCTGAGCCAATATTTACTAGTTTCCACTTTCCCTCTCCTAAAATAATTCTCTCTCTTGGAAATGCCTCTTCTTCTCTTCTTTGACTATTTCCCCCACAATTTCTGTTGCTAAGCAACAAATCAAAACTGCTTGTTTTAATCCTAACATGTTCTTTGCCTTTTGTTCAATATTCAATTGCTGTGACATTAAGAGGTTCTGCCTTCATTGCCTCTGTCTTTAATAGAAAAATGATTTTGCATGTATGTTATGGTGCATTTTAAAATTCAGTGTTTTATTGATAATGGGAATTGTTAATCACCAATTAAACTCTTTTATTAGAAACCTATTTTAAACATCTTTTCTATTAACTTCATAAGCTGGTTCTTTTTCTTATTATATGCATAAAAGAAAGATTATTTTGTTAGGATTTACCTGAAAATCTAATAAAAAATGCTTGAGCAGACCGAAAACAATGTTATATATTTTTGAAGTCAGAGAAACATTCTTGTAAGGGGCTTTCAGAATTAAAAGTAGCACAGAAAGATTTAATTTATATGTATGTTTTTCAGAGAAATGCAAGTATTTCCAACTATTTCTGAATTCTCAGCAATACATGCTGAGATCTTTCACATATATATTATGGTAAAAAGTGACTTGGTTATGCCTAGCTTAAGACATTTATATCATCACTGTTCTTTCTAGAGAAGTTCAAGATAGATGGCTTCAGTCAACTATGTTGCTGAGCTATTAACCTTGATACTATTACACATTAATTGCTCTTCAGATATTAAGAATTTTCACAACAGCAAATTTCCAGCAAGGAAACTGGTTGAGTTTCCTTGAATCCTTAGCAAAAAAAAGTTTTAAATGCAAATTTCAGGACTTTAAAATTCTTTTTCCCCCCGAGTAAGCCAAAAAAGATGATTGGAAAGTTGATTTTGGAAACTTACAAATGGACTGATGCAATGATTTTGAAATAATATATTGCAATTAATGATGAAAAACCTTCCCATGGGAAAGTGCTGCTATTTTAAATATTATAGAATAGGATTTTGTTTCTTTTATTTCTCTTTTTTCTTTTCAGTTAGTGTTAGATTTTACTATGTTTGTTAAAAACTTTAATAAAATCATTTAAAAATAAACCTACTTTGAAGGATTAGATTAGCATGCATTTTATATTTAGATTAAACATGCAACAAGCATGCACATACATAAGGGGAAAATGCAAAGAATGAATGAGACTTTCAAGATTAGTTGTATCTACATTTCATTCAAATCTCGATATTTTAGATTTTCAAAGTCTGTGTGGTAGTAGTTTAGTTGAATAGAAGTGTTGTAACACTTTAAATGGGATTTGTATGGTGTCAGCAAGACATTATCACAAAATATTGATATATGTTGTATTTAAATAGATTAAGTCAATCTTAAATTAAACTGCAGAAAGATTCAGACTTGAACAAGTCTCATTTTTAGAGAGCTTGTGCCTGTTAATCCCCAATCTTGCAACAATACTCCACAAGATGGGGGAAAAATAGCATTCAGTATAGGATTCCCAAAGCTGGCTGAAGCCTACTTGGAGAAAGATACTGAGCCAGATGCAAAGAATAACATCACAATATAGATTTAGATTGGAAAAGTACTTTTGATGCTTCCTGTAGCTTTTTGGCTCTCACATTTTCTCTGATAGAAGGATGTAATTTCTAATTGCAACGAGATTCTTTGAAGAGTGATGATTGCCTTGCTGTCACCAGTCTTTCCTGGTTGGAAATTGGCACTAGGGGTCACAAGCAAACACTGCAGAGGCAAAGAAGCAATTCCTGCCTGCTGTGGCTTGCTTTACCTTCCTGACTCTATAAGGCCTTACTTGCTGTTTCGATCCCAACCCCTGATTTAATAGCATTAATAACAACAGTGCATAAGGAAAGGCACCAATCCCACACAAAATGCCCAAGAGAATCAAAACCCTGTTGCGGAGCAGCAGAGCTCTGCCATTTGTGCTTTGTGACAGATGCCTTCCCAAGTAGCCTGCCCATCATGCAGTCAGCTTATTAGTGGGAGTGTAAATGTCACAGCTTGTCTCCTGCAGAGGGAGAGTGACATGGGAGGGAAGAGGAAGACTGGCAGGTAAAAAGTAAGCAGCCAGCCTAAGCTGTGAAAAATACACCAGCATCGTTGCCATGGTGACCCGGCCTAGCTAGCTTCTCTTCAATCAGGGGCAGCTTATCCATCATCTTTTTTCTTGGGATCTTATGACAAATAGTCCTTCAGGCCAGTGGTGGGATTCAAATATGTGAACAACCGGTTCTCTGTGTGGATGCCGCTTCCGGAAATCCATTCTGGGCCTGGGTAACAAAAAATTAGCTACCAGTTCTGCCAAAGGGGTGCGAACTGGCTGAATTCCACCACTGCTTCAGGCCCAGGTTTCCTGGGTCTCCTTTCACCTTTTGCATCAGTGAGACTCGACAGAGACATTTAACATTGCTCTTTTAAATAGACATTGATTTTGAATGCTTGTGGCCAATGCCCTGGATCCATGCTGAGCAGAGTGCCATGAAAAGCTGTTGTTTTAGGAACTTTTATTTGTGATTCACCAACTGTTTACCCCTTTGTGTTCCAGGGATTTCTTCTGGTATGACAGATTGAGAAAGTCATTTCTCGAAAGTGCCCATTTCTACAATATTTCTACAGGAGGGATGAGAATATCAAGTACTCACAAGTTGGGCCTGCCTTGACCTCTCTTCCCCCATCTCCTAAAACAGAATTTAAGATCCTTTAAAATACCAGATTTATAGTCATAGATCTGATGAGAGTAAACTCTTGATGCTCAGTTAAGGACAATCCTTCAGAGAGCAAGTTGATTCCCTCTGGGCCTGCAATACTAGCAATGTGGGCAAAGTCTGCTGCTGTGAAATGCTGAATGATGGTGTCAAGCACTGTACAGAACACTACTTGTTATATTAGTGTGAAACTGGACTGACAGGCAATAGAAGAAATAAATTATATATTAAATCTAGGAACAAATAGACTTTTGAAATTCTCTATGCTATTTATGTGCCGAGAAATTGGATGAGTAATTTCTTTCACTTTCTCTAGAAGAAAGATTAATTCTCCAATTTCTCAAAGGAAGGATTTCTCCTTAGTAGAAACAGTACCATAATTACTGAAAAACAAATGAATAATCTAAGGAAAGGCTTTTGTTGGGTTTTAATTGTAATACAGAAGATGGGGAAATTGTGGATGATTGGACAATGAATGAGGAGACATTCACAGACATGCAGACCCACACACATATTTTGGTTGTGTTATCACTTATAATATTAGAATATGCATTTTATCTATGAATGTTTTTTAAATCTCTTTTTCTTTGGAATAGTTTCTAAAGCATTTTCTTTTTGATCAAAAGACATGGCAACGCTTTGGGGAAAAAATATTTACCTGACAGTATTTATATATTATGAAGCTAATGCGCTTGTATGGGTAATTCAGTTCTAGAAAGCATCTGACAGCATTTTGTACAGTCATAGATTTTAAAACAGATGCAGGCAGAAGACCAATTAGCATGAATTACCTTATTTAACATACAGAGCAAACAATAGGAGAGGAAAGGGCATTATGTTTTATTCACATCAGGTTGTGTAAAGGTGGAAGTAGACTAAAAGGAGTCAATAGGGAAGAAGAAAGTTGGAATACTTTTTGTATGCAGACATTTAATGGTCTGCTGGATTTAACCTCGTCATTTGAGACAAAACAACTAACAAAGAAATTGACAAGTGATAGGACAAGACAAAATGAGAAGCACAAAATCTGCCTACATCAAAGCTCTTTCACTGAAGGTTTCTTTCATTGTTTGATTGCAGCTTAACCCAGTTTTAGGCTCTAGGAATTAGCTGAATGTCAGAAAAAATGACAAGGAAAATGTACAGTATATCTCTTAATTCAATTTAATATTCATATATTCATAATTAGAATATTGAACTATTGTAGTTTTTAATATTTCAATAAGTTGCCTATTTCAGTATTGATATTTATTTATGGATGTTTAAACTTTGTCTTCATTATATTTTCTGTTGAATCTCTGTTGATTAGTGTTGGGTAGGGAAGAGAAGAAGGCAGCTACTACATAAAAGTTATAGAGTAAAATTTAACAAAATACACATAGTTTAAGTTGCAAGATCCAATCTAGGTCGATCATCAGGATCAGAGATTTAATCTTCTGAGCTTTTGGATTCATGTTGGAGCCCATCCTCAGGAAACTTTTCTCTAGCAGAATGTGTGCTTTGGGTTATTCTATGCATCATATTTATGTGGTGCCTTCCTATTAGTCGATTGGTGTGTTGATCGCTGGCGATTGGCTGTTTTTTTCTTGTGTTGCCAAGTCCCTAGTTCCTAAGTACTGACCCAGATTGGATCTTGCAACATTATCCTGGGACATGTATATTTGCCTTTATTCCTTGTTTAAAGTTTTCTTCCTTTTGGAGGTGCCATTATAAGACCTATGTTTCCAACCATTAATATTTTCTGCATTATCTTTCCATTCTTTAAATTTTTAATTTTATTTCATAGTGACTTTTCTGTTTATTTCCATGGTTAACTTATGGCGGAATTAAAAAAAAAAGGAAGCAGTCCTAAATTAGATGGATAGTGCATTCCATCCATGGTGGGTGAGCCATGTATCATGTTAAGTTTTAAAAAGAGAAATAATAGTGTATTTTCATACACTTCAAAAAATTAAAAATATGGGTGGGGTAAACTAGATATCCACTGGTATTATCACTGCCAATCATGTTTTCCATGAGTGTTTATTAACCTCTTGTTTAGAGATTAGTCTTGTACCCATTTGAAGTTGGATTAATTTCTAAACAGAGATGATGAATATGATTATATCACCATCGACCATGGTATCCTACTGCGTCGTCTCAGGGGGCTGGGAGTGGGAGGCACCGTTTTACGGTGGTTCTCCTCCTATCTCCTGGGCCGCTCGAAGTTGGTGTTGGCGGGAGGGCAGAGATCCACCCCGAGGCCTCTCGTTTGTGGAGTCCCTCAGGGGTCGGTTCTCTCACCCCTCCTGTTCATGGACGAGGTCATTCGTGGTTTCGGGGTGGGGTATCATCAGTACGCTGATGATACCCAACTTTTTTTCTCCACCCCGAACCAACCCAGCGATGCCCTCGCCGTGATGTCCCGTTGCCTGCAGGCGGTCCAGGTCTGGATGGGGAGAAACAGGCTTCGTCCTGCCAAGACTGAGTGGCTGTGCATACCGGCATCTCGGGTCAACCAGACTATTCCATCTTTAATGATGGGGGGTGAGGTGTTACCCCCTGTTGATAGGGCTCGCAACTTGGGCGTCCTCCTGGATTCACGGCTCAATTTTGAAGACCACATAGGAGCCGTGACCAGGGGGGCTTTGCCAGTTGCGACCCTACCTGGACCGAGATGCCCTACGCACAGTCACTCATGCGCTCGTGACCTCCCGTTTAGACTACTGCAACGCTCTCTACATGGGGCTGCCCTTGAGGACCACTCGGAGGCTTCAACTGGTGCAGAATGCGGCTGCGCGAGTTGTGATGGGGGTTTCCCGATACTCCCATATAACATCTCTACTCCACGAGTTGCATTGGCTTCCGGTTGCCCTCCGGGTGATATTCAAGGTGCTGGTGATGACCTATGAAGCAC